>NC_041398.2:185724253-185894253 GCF_900747795.2 Erpetoichthys calabaricus
CTGATTCAGGAGTGGCTTGACACAAGGAATGTGACAGTTGTAGCTCATGTCCTGGATATGTCTATGTGTGGTGGCTGTTGAAGCACGGACTCCAGCCGCAGTCCACTCCTTTCTTGTGTACCTTTTTCTGTCACATTTTTTCCTTCCACTCAACTTTCCTTTAATATGCTTGGATACAGCACTCTGTGAACAGTGGACAGCCAGCTTCTTTAGCAATGACCTTTTGTGGTTTACCCTCCTTGTGGAGGGTGTCAATGACTGTCTTCTGGACAACTGTCAAGTCAGCAGTCTTCCCCATGATTGTGTGGCCTACTGAACCAGACTGGGAGACCATTTAAAGGCTCAGAACACCTTTGCAGGTGTTTTAGGTTAATTAGCTGAGTGGAGTATGACACCATGAGTCTACAATATTGACCCCTGAGATACTGAATTTTGGGTTTTCATTAGTTATAAGCTATAATCAGCAAAATCAAAAGAAATAAACGCTTGAAATATATTACCCTGTGTATAATGAATCTATATAATATATGAGTTTCACTTTTTGAATTGAATTACTGAAATAAATTAACTTTTCGATGATATTGTAATTTATTAAGATGTACCTGTATATGTATATATGTATGTACTGTATGTATGTATGTATAAATGTTATATACATTTTTCTACAGTAGCTAGGTAGAACATTTATAAGACTTATTCAATCTAGTTTTGGTGTAACTGCTTTGTCCCAGATGTTCTTATTATAGGTGAGTAAATGTTACCAATGAACAGACATGTGTAGTATAGTAGAGACTATTAAACCTGTAAATCTTTACCATAGTTATCTATTATTAAGGGCAAACAACACAACAATACTGTGATGTCAAACTGTGAAAATTTAAAACAGCCTTCAGGTCCTTGCTACACATTGAACAGAAGACAGATGGGAGGCTGGCTTCATTGCAGTCAGAAAGTGAAAATTACTTTTTCCTAGAGCAACTTTTTTTCTCCTGGAGCAGCACACTGTTTAGGCTACCCATACTTTTGGTCCAATTATTAAATCAAGCAGTAAATATATCGCACTCAATTTTGTTACAAATCAGCTAAAAAGAATACTTTCTTGTATGTTTTTATCCATAAGATAGAAAATGCTGGCATATCTCGGGCATTGCAACAATTATGCATCTGCAACAAACTGTTAAGGTGAAACAGTACACCATTTTAATTGATGTCAATCGACTGGATTAAACTTGCGTGTATTGTTATATTTTACGTAAACATGCTCAGCTGAAAGTCTATGCAATTCTATAAACAAAATATATTCCATCAATGAATTCAAATGACAGAAATACACAAGAATGTTATAATTTTTGAAAGGGAACATGAAAATTGGAAATGCACATGGCTGGACATCATGCCTTCTGCAGATTACTGTATTATTTGCCCAGAGGTTTCTTTTAGAAAAGCAATTTTTCTGCATACACTAGAAATTATTTTAAATCAGATATATAATCAGTTAAAGGCAGACATACAGTGGGGCAAAAAAGTATTTAGTCAGCCACCAATTGTGCAAGTTCTCCCACTTAAAAAGATGAGAGAGGCCTGTAATTTTCATCATAGGTATATCTCAACTATGAGAGACAAAATGAGAAAAAAAATCCAGAAAATCACATTGTCTGATTTTTAAAGAATTTATTTGCAAATTATGGTGGAAAATAAGTATTTGGTCACCTACAAACAAGCAAGATTTCTGGCTCTCACAGACTTGTAACTTCTTCTGTAAGAAGCTCCTCTGTCCTCCACTCGTAACCTGTATTAATGGCACCTGTTTGAACTCGTTATCAATATAAAAGACACCTGTCCACAACCTCAAACAGTCACACTCCAAACTCCACTATGGCCAAGACCAAAGAGCTGTCAAAGGACACCAGAAACAAAATTGTAGACCTGCACCAGGCTGGGAAGACTGAATCTGCAATAGGTAAGCAGCTTGGTGTGAAGAAATCAACTGTTGGAGCAATTATTAGAAAATGGAAGACATACAAGACCACTGATAATCTCCCTTGATCTGGGGCTTCACGCAAGATCTCTCCCCGTGGGGTCAAAATGATCACAAGAACGGTGAGCAAAAATCCCAGAACCACACGGGGGGACCTAGTGAATGACCTGCAGAGAGCTGGGACCAAAGTAACAAAGGCTATAATCAGTAACACACTACGCCGCCAGGGACTCAAATCCTGCAGTGCCAGATGTGTCCCCCTGCTTAAGCCAGTACATGTGCAGGCCTGTCTGAAGTTTGCTAGAGAGCATTTGGATGATCCAGAAGAGGATTGGGAGAATGTCATATGGTCAGATGAAAAAAAACTCTACTCGTTGTGTTTGGAGGAGAAAGAATGCTGAGTTGCATCCGAAGAACACCATACCTAATGTAAAGCATGGGGGTGGAAACATCATGCTTTGGGGCTGTTTTTCTGCAAAGGGACCAGGACGACTGATCCGTGTAAAGGAAAGAATGAATGGGGCCATGTATCGTCAGATTTTGAGTGAAAACCTCCTTCCATCAGGAAGGGCATTGAAGATGAAACGTGGCTGGGTCTTTCAGCATGACAATGATCCCAAACACACCGCCCGGGTAACAAAGGAGTGGCTTCGTAAGAAGCATTTCAAGGTCCTGGAGTGGCCTAGCCAGTCTCCAGATCTCAACCCCATAGAAAATCTTTGGAGGGAGTTGAAAGTCCGTGTTGCCCAGCGACAGCCCCAAAACATCACTGCTCTAGAGGAGATCTGCATGGTGGAATGGGCCAAAATACCAGCAACAGTGTGTGAAAACCTTGTGAAGATTTACAGAAAACGTTTGTCCTCTATCATTGCCAACAAAGGGTATATAAAAAAAGTATTGATATGAAGTTTTGTTATTGACCAAATACTTTTTTTCCACCATAATTTGCAAATAAATTCTTCAAAAATCAGACAATGTGATTTTCTGGATTTTTTTTCTCATTTTGTCTCCCATAGTTGAGGTATACCTATGATGAAAATTATAGGCCTCGCTCATCTTTTTAAGTGGGAGAACTTGCACAATTGGTGGCTGACTAAATACTTTTTTGCCCCACTGTATATGCAAATACAAAATACATTTTGATACATATGTAATTTTAATTTTTCAGTGCATAGCCACAAAAATATTTGAGGGAGAAAAATAAATGTTATATATATTTGCTACTAGAAGAAAATAAAGACATTGTACTTTTCCGTACCTACTTTTGTGTCTATAGTACTTTTAGTTCATTACAATTGTTACTTCATTTAATGTCAGAAGGATTTGTTTGGTTGTTAGTAAAGGGTCATGGGGGCTGAAGAATATCCTAGCAGAACTGAACAAAGGTAAGAAGGAACCATGGATGGGTTTTGATTCATCTGCAAGCATACTTACAAACCAATCCACATTCATTTGCCACACTGAATTGGTAAATTGTAAATCCATGTTTTATAGTTGTTATCATCACACTATCGAAAATATAAAGAAAGCAACAAATCTGAATACGCCAAGTGTATTTTTTGAAGAGCTATTTTGCCATACCTATAAACAAAAGTAAATAAGGCCTTTAATGAAATTGTTGCATTTATCATTATTTAATGTTTGTGTTTTTTTTCCTAATAATCTTGCACAAATCATACAAAGAGGTACTATTACAAAAGTTATAATAATAATAATTTATTATATTGTTTGTTTCAGTTTATTATTTTATTTTGTGATTTACTGTATACTGTGACAATTGTTTATACTGATTTTTGTCATTAAATGAATAAAGTTATCCAACATATGCTGGCAACTTCACTCTGATGGAATGGTTCAAAGTAAGTCAGATAATTCATTTTATTTATATAGCACCTTTCCCACACTCAAAGGTTTATATTGCAAATAGCTGGCTGTAATGAAGAATGTTGGTGTTCAATCCACTGACTCTAATTAGGCCTTTAATTATGGGTCATTTAACTAGGCCGCAATTCATTTTTCTCATGGTGCCAATTGGTGTTGTATAACTTCATTAGCTAAATTAAATATGTTTAAAATGTATTTTTTGTTTAGTCCTTCATCTATTATTAGACTTTGGTTTAAGATCTAAGGACATTCAGTGTGAAAAATTTGCAATAACGGGAAATCAGGAAGGGGACAGACTTTTTCATATCAATGTACTTTTAATTTTTTAGATATCCATAGTGTGCTTTTTATTTTATACACCAGAAACAATGTCAACAACATCAACGTCTCCCTTGACATATAATTTGGTATTATTATTAAATATTAATTAGTTAATATTAGTGGTGGTATTCACTTTGAAAAATGCTAAATATCGATTATTTCTCAACCACCCACCAAACAGCCTTTGCTCTGCTGGATTTTCACCTGTGTGGATCTTTGAAAAGTTTTGAGAAGCCATTGATTTGACAAGGTGAAGGCGGCAGTGCATGTGTGGCTTATTGTGCAACCAACACTATTTTTTTTCTTAGTATACAAAAGCTTGTGTGCTGCCAAACCAAGTGTGTTTCAATGTAGTGTGAGTATTTGAAAAATGTAACTGCTAATATGGAATTGCATAATTAAAAGGAAAAAGAGACGTGGGTACTTTTTATGTATTAGAATATGTTTTAGCTTTTGGTAAAAAAAAACAACTATCAGTAATATAAAATATTTATGAAGAAAATATTAAAAGTGACATTTTGATTTTGTTTTTCATCAATTGAAATTACTCACTATTTATTTATTATTTTTAAGCATTTTATTTTCAAGGACAATGTGCACAGACCAAATATAGAACAATTAAAATAAAACAGAAAGTAAATCAAACAAAAAGAACCAGGAAAATACAACGATAAAGCACATACTGTATATAGAAACCTTTGAGACAACACAGAAAGCCCCCCTCCAGTAACTGAAGTAAGAAATGAGGCCACGCGCCCCTAGAACACCAAAAACAAAGGAGTCACACGCAGGCGCCACATAGCACACGAAACGGTTCGCACACAAAAAGGACGATTCAGCCCCACGACACACAAACACCCCCCTCCACTAACAGAAATAAAAACTCAGGCAACAAGCCCCCAGCACACAAAAAAAAAGAAGCCGCGACCGCCACACAAAGCCCATTGGACACGAAACGGGACAGACTACGGACATAGCACGCGAAACGTACACAAAAAGGACGATTCAGACTCACGACCACACTAACGATTGCGCCAGTTAGCTGACAACGCGTTCAATAATAAGTCCACTATTCATGAAAATTCATTGGGATTAATGAATGTCATTTGCAATCATTGTCATTCACTTAACTTCCCTGAAGAAACAAATGGCAATACAAGTAATGAATTTACACGTTGTTGTCAAAAGGGTCAAATTACACTGCCGCCTTTACATTCATATCCTGCATATCTACAGAAGCTTCTAACTAACGAAGTACCTGAAAGTAAAAACTTTATGAACTGCATTACATCCTACAATAGTTCATTTGATTTTGCATCTACCGGAGTAAATATCAGGTCACCAAAAGGCAATGGCCCATACTGCTTTCGCTTATGTAGACAAATATTACATCGCATTGGAACAGTGCACCCTGAAACAAATCAAGAACGCAAATATGCACAAATCACGTCGGCACCTACAACACGCTTCTGAAACCGCGGAACAAAAAATGTCTTGGCTCCAAAAACACCTGTCACTCCTTATTCAAAATACCGGTCCCAATCACAGAAACATCGGTATCCACTATAAAAATGAACAGTAACAATGCACGTGACATCCGTCTTGCCACACTATTAATTATAGATGAATGTACAATGGCATCCAGTCACTTACTCAACACCATTGATAAACTTCTACAAACGTTGATGAATAATAATATTCCCTTTGCAGGAAAGGTACTTTTATTAGTAGGAGATTTTAGACAGTGCTTAACTATTGCTCCACTTGCAATGCGCTCAGCTATTGTTCAGTCCACCTTAAAATACGCGGACAATTGGCATTGCATTGATGAATAATAATATTTCCTTTGGAGGAAAGGTACTTTTATTAGGAGTAGATTTTAGACAGTGCTTAGCTATTGCTCCACATGCCATGCGCTCAGCTATTATTCAGTCCACCTTAAAATACGCGATGACGTCATACATAAACAACAACAGACCGAACTACAATACATATACAGGCGCGAGACCTGATTGGTGATAAAACGAAGAAACGAACAGTCCGCATATTAACAGTGAGTTCGATCCTCCTTATTACTTATCCATATTCCTAACGATAAAGATCAAACAAGTCATCAATTCACGATCACGGGTACAAAACTAGACGGCTCGAGTAACAGGACCACCAACACGAACCCGCATCAAAAAAAAAAATTCACGTCGGCGCCTACAACCCGCTTCTAAAACCGCGGAACAAAAAATGTTACGCGTACAATTGGCATTGCTTTCAAAAGATACACTTGGTACAAAACATGCGATGTCCAGATCCCGAATATAACAATTGGTTATTACAACTAGGACATTGTACACTCACCAATACAGATGGACTTCACCCAGATATAATTACAATTCCTCAACCCTTTATCTGCGACGACTTACTTACGGAGATATTTGGAACAGCGGTCTCATTAGACCAAATACCCCTTTTAACACAACGAACTATATTATGTCCAAAAAATATTACTGTTGATCACATTAATAACCAGGTCATTTCATTACTTCCTGGAGAGTCACACCTCTTTCTAAGCTCTGACAAAGTTGACTCTGATGACGACAATGACCATCTTAATTTCCCCTTAGAATATTTGAACACTATTAACCCAGCCGGATTACCACAACACAGTCTTAGCCTTAAAAACAGAACAATAATCATGCTATTAAGAAACCTTAACACTAAACAGGGTTTATGCAATGGTACACGTTTAGTCGTCTACACCATAACACACAATGTTATTCAAGCAACAGTTCTTACAGGATCACATGCTAACAATACTGTTCTAATTCCTAGAATTGACCTTACAAGTTCTGACCTGGAATTACCTTTTACACTTAAACGGAAACAATTCCCCATTAAACCTGCCTTTGCCATGACCATCAACAAATCACAAGGACAAACCATGGACAAGGTTGGCATCTACCTATCTGAGCCCGTTTTTGTACATGGACAACTTTATGTGGCCTTCTCACAAGTTCGACGTTCATCTGACGTTAAAGTTAAGGTCATAAATGCTCCATGCCAAGGAAAACTCATTCAAGGATAAGACACCATCTTTACTACTAATGTTGTTTACAAAGAAATTTTCCAATAAACCTTTACACTATGCCAAACACTTTATTGTTTGCTTCCTATCTGCGTCATCTACACCTTCACACTATGCTATATCTCATTCATACATCACGCTCTTTGTAATTTCCCAACACCAGGGGTTGGCGAGCGAAGCGAGCAGGGGGCAGAGCCCCCTAGTGATAATGATAATATAGTGTGTGACAATTGGAAGACACATGCCTAAGATAAAAAATAGTTATTTTAAACTTATTCAATTGGATTGAATTTTAATTACAAATATAAAGCTCTAGGTCACACTTTATCATTAAGCAAAAATCGACATAATGACCTCAATTGATCAAAGCATGAAATCTTTGTCTTTCATTTTCCTCTCTAAGCCTGCATTTTGAGAATGTCTTGTAGGCAAATAAGCAGTAAAAATAATTTTATTTAATTGAGATGTGAAACTAATCATAATCCAACAAGACTTTTCATGTCCTTTGAAAGACACATTTAATTGGTAATGAGAAAAATACAATTAATGTGTATTTTTTGTATTTCAGATAACTAGAAACACTACACCAGCATACAGAACACCTGAGATGATTGATTTGTACTCCAATTATCCTATTAATGAAAAGCAGGATATTTGGGTATGTAAACTATAGTGTTTTTTTTTTTATCATTTTATTAAATTAATTGTACATATGAAAAAACTTTATTAATTAAGTACTTTATGCATTAACTTGTCATGTAGACAGGAAAGTGAAATTGTGCTAGTTTATTTTCTTTAAATATGTTTCAGGTGTTCTTTACAAAAAAATGGGGGCATCACTTACACAGTACCTCAGAGCATGATACAATACATTATTATTACCCAAAGAACAACGAGATGGGATTAATTTAAATTACAGAAAAGCTCTCATGCAGAAACTACTGTAAAACTCTGCATTGGCTTTATTCAGAAATACTACAGCTTATGAATTTAATAGAAAATGTGATCTGTATAGAATTTTGTTTTTTGCTTATTGAAATCTATTGTGAGTTAACATTTGACAAAAATGTAGAAAAAAATCTCCAAAAAAATCTGTTTTTCAAGCCAAGACAAATGTCTTGGTGTCTTTATTTGGTAAGATTTTAAGTTTTTCCTCTGTGCCCCATACCTTCCATTGTAAAGCCCCAGAGTGGGCAAGATATTTTTTTAAATTTATAGAAAGCACTTAACTGTAGAACACAGTTTCATGTGACAAATGCATATATAATATGCTTGTGAAGAAAACTTCTAATTTGAAGAACGAAAAAAAAAAGAATATAAACTTAGTTACCTAAATTAACTGTCTGGAACATCATTTGGAAGAAAGAATGCACTGGTGAGCTCAGCAATGACAAAGGGATTGGTAGGCTAAGGAGGATCTCTACTGCTGATGACAGAAGAATCCTCACAATGGTACAGAAAAAACCCAAATGCCTGTCCAACAGATCAGAAATGGTCTTCAGAAGACAGTTGTGTATGTGTCAGAGACCACCATCCACAGAAAACTTCATGAACAGAAATGCAGAGGCCACGTTGCAAGGTTGAAACTACTAGTTACTCAAAACAGGATGGCCAGATTACAGTTTGCAAAAACGTACTTAAAAGAGCCTGCAGAATTCTAGAAAAATATCTTGTGGACAGGATGTGACAAAGATTAACCTGTATCAGAGTGATGGCAACAACAAAGTGTGGAGACAAAAAGGAACTGCCCAAAATCCAAAGCATATCACCTTATCTGTTAAACGTCTTGGAGGTTTTTATGGCTTTGGCATGTATGGCTGCATTGTCTGTTTAAAACTGTTCACTGCAGTTTGTTTAAACCTATATTCATGTTGTATTTGGAGGCAAAGAAAGGGTGATCTTGTTGAAATGCATGGACATTTTTCCAAAATACTATAGCAATATCGTGATTATTACAATAGTTTTAACAGATCTTTTTTTTTAAGTTAGTATCTTAGAGCCAAATGGAGTAAAACAAAGAGCAAAGTAAATAATGAATAAAAAACACAATTAGAGAAGAATTCAAAAATAGTTGTAGTTTTAAAAATGTCAGAATAACTATTAATATGATGTTTTTATTCTTCTCATGTAAGTACTTAATTCTGTTGTTTTTTTGGTTTTTTTTGCATTTTTTAAAAACTTTAAAGGATAGTTTCTGCATTTTCCAATTCACAGTTATTTCTTTACACTCACGGTAATTTGCAATATAAAATTGTGTTCCAAAATGAAGTGTTTTTATAAATTTAAAAAATTCCTTGTCTATTCTTGCAGTTTACAATGGAGCTGAAAGAGTGCCAGGACCCAAACATAGGAAAATGGCTTAAACTTACCAAATATGTCTATTTTTCAAGGCAAGAATTTTATCGGATATTCGTCTGTGTCTTGTGACTTCACAAATATTGTAAAACAGTACAGTATATCCACTTTCATTTAGAAAGGAATAAAAAGTAAAACCATTTCTGAGATTTGGCAATTTTTAAAGAAAATCTGCTCTGTACCTCATCTCACAGATTCTCTCTCTCTCGCTTGCTCCTGTGCTACATGAAAGGCAAGAAATGGACGCCTGTGCTTACACCTCACAGGAACATCTGATACACAAGTACAGCCACACATAATTCCACTCACCCTAAGCTGCAGTTGCCGTTTCAATGTATCGTTATGTCTTTAGAGAGAACACTGCACTAAGTCTGGGAGAACTTACAGACACCACATGAACAACTAACAAGCACATATTTTAAACCAATTTACACTAGATCTGTTGAGCAGCACCAGTAATGATTGTTCTATCTTGATGCCCTGCAAAGGAATTTTTCATCTACACAGTATTAAGTTTTCTAGTAAACATCATTTCCATTATTAATATTCTACAGCTCATCAGTTCACCCTTTTTTCACTTGTAGCTGCAGTGAAATGACTCACCCTAATTATGTTTGGAACTACAATAGACTTCAATAATGGTCAATCAGGGACACATTGTCTTGTCCTTTTTGGCTGCAAGTAGTCATTCACAGAGAAATGAGTACTAGAAACCTGCAGGTTTGCCTTCAGTAGGTTTTCTATTGCTTTTCATCCAATTTAAGCACTATAAACCATGAGTTTAAGGCATTGTAATTACCACATTGAAATCAATGGGAACTGTAAGTGCTTCTTTTTTTAAGGTTATGTTCACATTCTGGATATGCACATTTTTAAACCATTTTGGTGAAGGACAAAATTGCTCTAAACAGCTTCAGATATTTTTTGGTTTTGTGCTGGTCAACTTTCTTATTTACTTCAAAACTCCACCCATGACGGCAGCTGAGAGCAGACAAACAGGAAATGTGTTTTTACCTCAAGAAGAATAATTGCAAGAATCTGTGATTAAATAATAATTTCTAGTTTTTCTTCGTTATCACAAGAATGCATCATAAATACAGCAGGCATGCTTTCTTAAAAAGAAAACTTTGCTGCTACAAAGAGAACATATTTGGTAAATTTTAAGGCTTTTTCTTTCACCTATGGACCTGTGTACCTGTCAGCTCCATTGTAAGTTGCAGGAAAAGACAAGGTGTTTTTAAAAGATATAAATAAAATGATTCACTTTGGAACACTGTTTTATGTGGCCAATCAATATATACCATGATTGTGAAGAAATAACTGACTTGCAAAATATCAAATTTATTCTTTAAGCTGTGATATGTGTGAATATCCTTTATTCATATTATTATTTACGTTTAACACATTATGTACTACAAAAATTATCTTAGAAGTTGCGCATGGCCTAGCAGTTTTCTCTTTTTTGAATAAACTGCAGAAATTAGTCAACAGTCACAGCTGTTACATAATACACTGTCATTTCACTTCTCATTGTATACAGATTCCTAACCTCCTTGACTTGCACTACAGGTGCTGGTCATAAAATTAGAATATAATGACAAAGTTGATTTATTTCAGTAATTCCATTCAAAAAGTGAAACTTGTATATTAGATTCATTCATTACACACAGACTGATGTTTAATCAAATGTTTATTTCTTTTCATTTTTGATGATTATAACTGACAACTAATGAAAATCCCAAATTCAGTATCTCGGAAAATTAGAATATTGTGAAAAGGTTCAATATTGAAGACACCTGGTGCCACACTCTAATCAGCTAATTAACTCAAAAAACCTGCAAAAGCCTTTAAATGGTCTCCCAGTCTAGTTCTGTAGGCTACACAATCATGGGGAAGACTGCTGACTTGACAGTTGTCCAAAAGACGACCATTGACACCTTGCACAAGGAGGGCAAGACACAAAAGGTCATTACTAAAGAGGCTGGCTGTTCACAGCGCTCTGTGTCCAAGCACATTAATAGAGAGGCGAAGGGAAGGACAAGATGTGGTAGAAAAAAGTGTACAAGCAATAGGGATAACTGCACCCTGGAGAGGATTGAAACAAAACCCATTCAAAAATGTGGGGGAGATTCACAAAGAGTGGACTGCAGCTGGAGTCAGTGCTTCAAGGACCACCACGCACAGACGTATGCAAGACATGGGTTTCAGCTGTCGCATTCCTTGTGTCAAGCCACTCTTGATCAAGAGACAGCGTCAGAAGCGTCTCGCCTGGGCTAAAGACAAAAAGGACTGGACTGCTGCTGAGTGGTCCAAAGTTATGTTCTCTGATGAAAGTAAATTTTGCATTTCCTTTGGAAATCAAGGTCCCAGAGCCTGGAGGAGGAGAGGAAAGACACAGAATCCACGTTGCGTGAGGTCGAGTGTAAAGTTTCCACAGTCAGTGATGGTTTGGGGTGCCATGTCATCTGCTGATGTTGGTCCATTGTGTTTTCTGAGGTCCAAGGTCAACGCAGCTGTCTACCAAGAAGTTTTAGAGCACTTCCTGCTGCTGACGAACTTTATGGAGATGCAGATTTCATTTTCCAACAGGACCTGGCACCTGCACACAGTGCCAAAGCTACCAGTACCTGGTTTAAGGACCATGGTATCCCTGTTCTTGATTGGCCAGCAAACTCGCCTGACCTTAAGCCCATAGAAAATCTATGGGGTATTGTGAAGAGGAAGATGCAATATGCCAGACCCAACAATTCAGAAGAGCTGAAGGCCACTATCAGAGCAACATGGGTTCTCATAACACCTGAGCAGTGCCACAGACTGATCGACTCCATGCCACGCCGCATTAATCCAGGCCAAAGGAGCCCCAGCTAAATATTGAGTGCTGTACATGCTCATACTTTTCATGTTCATACCTTTCAGTTGGCCAACATTTCTAAAAATCCTTTTTTTGCATTAGTCTTAATTGATATTCTAATTTTCCGAGATACTGAATTTGGGACTTTCATTAGTTGTCAGTTATAATCATCAACATTAAAAGAAATAAACATTTGAAATACATCAGTCTGTGTGTAATGAATGAATCTAATATACAAGTTTCACTTTTTGAATGGAATTGCTGAAATAAATCAACTTTGTCATGATATTCTAATTTTATGACCAGCACCTGTATTTTATTACTAGGTTAGCATTAATAAGTGTTTCTGATCTGCTAAAAATATTTTAACTATTTTGTAATACTAGGGGGCTCTGCTGCCTGCTCGCTTTGCTCGCCAACCCCCAGGTTTGGTTAACCAGATATACATATTAAGAGATTGCTGTTTTCATGGGAATTGTTACATATGCATTATTTTCACTTTTACTTTAAAACTTCAGTTAAAACAATATTTGGAATTAACTTTTCTTCAAGATCACATTGAATTTTGATTCCGTGTTTGGATTTACATTGTAACAATGCAATGTATAACTGCTCGTGAGTGAATATCGTTTTTTTCTCTCTAATAAATAAACCGACTTTTTCGAATGTTTGTCCCTGTGATTTGTTAATTGTCATAGTAAAGCTATTCTCACGGCAAACTGTAAACGTTTTAATACGAATGGCATATCAAGATCTTCTTGTGTCTAATGTTATTCGCGGAATATGTACTACATTACCTTTCTTGTCACCTGTTAAAATTTTACATGTTAGAATTGTGCGACCAATTTTTAATACAACTAATCTTGTTCCATTGCAGAGTCCATCACTCATACATAAATTACGCAGTAACATTACGATACATCCTTCTTTCAACAGTAATTCGGCTGGTGGAAGACCGGACGGCGTTAACTCTTATAGATATTCTATGGGATATTGTAAATTGATGTTAGATAGATAGATAGATAGATAAATAGATAGATACTTTATTAATCCCAAGGGGAAATTCACATACTCCAGCAGCAGCATACTGATAAAAAACAATATTAAATTAAAGAGTGAAAAAAATGCAGGTATAACAGACAATAACTTGTATAATGTTACCGTTTACCAAACCGAGTGGAATTGAGGAGTCGAATAGTGTAGGGGAGGAACGAACTCCTCAATCTGTCAGTGGAGCAGGACAGTGACAGCAGTCTGTTACTGAAGCTGCTCCTCTGTCTGGAGATGATACTGTTTAATGGATGCAGTGGATTCTCCATGATTGACAGGAGCCTCCTCAGAGCCCGTCACTCTGCCACGGATGTCAAACTGTCCAGCTCCATGCCAACAATAGAGCTTGCCTTCCTCACCAGTTTGTCCAGGCGTGAGGCGTCCCTCTTCTTTATGCTGCCTCCCCAGGACACCACCGTGTAGAAGAGGGCACACACCACAACCGTCTAATAGAACACCTGCAGCATCTTATTGCAGATCTTGAAAGACGCCAGCCTTCTAAGGAAGTATAGTTGACTCTGTCCTCTCTTGCACAGAGCATCAGTATTGGCAGTCCAGTCCAATTTATCATCCAGCTGCCCTCCCGGGTATTTATAGGTCTGAACCCTCTGCACACAGTCACCTCTGATGATCATGGGGTCCATGAGGGGCCTGGTCCTCCTAAAATCCACCACCAGCTCCTTGGTTTTGCTGGTGTTCAGTTGTAGGTGGTTTGAGTCGCACCATTTAACAAAATCCTTGATGTTTTCATCTTCTGCACGATCACCACCAACTGCTTCAGCATAGTCTATTGATACGCATTTAATCAATTTGCTATGTAAACGATTGACAATTTTCACGTTAATTCATTTGACTTCGTTTCTCACTGCCATATTTAGATGAATGGGTGATTCTAAACTGGATCTTCGTAAGAGTGTGTGTGTGTGTGTGTGTGTGTGTGTTCATAAGTAAGCCCTTTAATGGATTGGTGTCTGCCCAGGTTAAGTGCCGGAATGCACCTGATGACCGTGGTTTTGTTTGAAAATAGTTGTAAGTAGGGTGTGACTTGAAAGAATCTCATTGCAAAAATCTCCATCTCGCGTTACTTGCTTCCAAAGGTTGTTAATATGACGTGACTTGAAAGAATCTCATGGTAAAGGTTTCCTTCTTGCTGGACTTCCTTCCAAAAAGTCTCTTCAAAAATTCACGTCTCATCCCAAAATTTGTTTTATTATAATAGAGAAATTTAAAGTATTGCATAGTTTGTAATGTTTCTCTTCATTTGAATTATTCAGTGAAACATAATGAAAATACCTAAAACTATGCTTTCTGCTTTATTTCTACTCTGTATATTTCTTTAGTCCAGAGCATGTTGCTGTAACAACATTTTATTTATTTCTTCAAACAAAAAAAATCTACTTAAATTGAAATACTACTTGTTGGGTATGGTACAGATGACTCGTCGAACAGTAAATGTCATGTACATCCTCAAAGCTATAGATTGTAGTATGGGGCATGGCTGGTTTATTTTGTTTATTCTTCATTCTTTATTTTCTAAATTAAATAAGCTTAGACACTGAAGTAATGCATATTGTTCACATTGAGGATTTGCTTTAAGAACCTTTTTGAGATAAAGACATATTGACATTATAGTATTTGCTGATATCTAAATAATTAATTTATATGGTTAAGTATAGCCAGAGATGATAAATAAAAATACCTTTGTACATATATTTAAATCCTAAATTTACTTTTCCCTTAAATTGAATCACTATGTAGGTTATTATTGTCTGTAACAGATGTTGTGGAATGATTTGTTATTATTCTTAAAGATTTCATATTGATAATTATAGCTAAAACATTATAAAATGTTAAAACATTAATTTAGGATTGACAACAAAAGCATTAAGTACAGTAGTTACTATCTATGATAATTTTCTTGTGTTCAGCATTACATGAAATTTATCAGTGGTTAATTTTTCTTTATAAAATTCACATGCTAATATTTTAATAGAATTAAGGAATGATTACAGAGCACTAAGTAGTAGTTGCCATCCATAATAGTTTTTTTGTGCTCATGATTGCATGAAATTTATCAGTGGTTAATTTTTCTTTATAAAATTCACATGCTAATATTTTAATAGAATGCATCTTTCCGATTTGGTTTACAGGCTCTGGGCTGTATTCTATATCTTCTGTGCTTTAAACAGCATCCATTTGAAGAAGGAGCAAAACTTCAGATTGTGAATGGCAAATACACAATCCCTCCAAATGATACCAGATACACAGTCTTTCACAATCTCATTCGTAAGTTTATCTAAAATTCTGTGTCATGGAACTCCTTAGATTATTTATAATCTGTTTTATCAAAACCTCATAAAAAGAAATGTAGTATTTCTGAAATCGGCAAAATTAAAAAAAAAAAAAAGTTGCTTGAATGTGATTTATTCTACTTACACTATTCCACGGTAAATTAATAATCTTAAAATAAATGTTTTATTTCTTGTCACAGTTATCTTGTTCAGGGTGATGGTTAGGCTGGAATCTAAACCAGAAGTAGTGATCATAAGGCAAAAACGAAGTGGAAGACTACTTGCCAGTGCATAATACTCATACTTGTGAGAACCATAAAGTGATTCTTTGGTTTTCATTCACTCCGCTAGATGACAGTTACTATTATAACACATTGAGCTAACAGTCTAAACAGTCTGATGTAATAGACTCTAAAGAGTTTTCCAAAGTTATATCTTGCGAGTTAAATCAGAAAATATTTTAGCCAGCTTTTTGTTCAAGTGAATGGAAAATTAAGACAAATTTAACTTATCATTTTCATATTTATACTCAATTTCAAATTTAAATAATTTGATATGAATCTTGAATTAAACATTGTATTTAATATACAGTCATATGAAAATGTTTGGGAACCCCTCTCAGCCTGCATAATAATTTACAGTGGAACCTCGGGTTACGACCGTAATTCGTTCCAAAACTCTGGTCGCAACCCAATTTGGTTGTGACCCGTCCCCCATAGGATTGAATGTAAATACAATTAATCCGTTCCGGACTGTATGAGCTGTATGTAAATATATATACGCTCGCTCGCGCTCTCTCACTCTCTCCCGCTTGCGCTCTCTCTCTCTTGCTCTCTTGCTTGTGCTTGCTCATGCTCTCTCTCTCTCTCACTTGTTCGCTGCACAGGGAATTTACAGGGAGAGACTGAACACGTGTGGAAATCATCGGTGCGTACGAATCGGAAGGGAAACTGGCGTGTTCGTCACCCGAGTGTGTGGTCGTGAACAGATGCAAAAGTTTGGCGAACATTTTGGTCGTAACCCGATTTGTACGTGGTCCGAGATGTTCGTGACCCTTGGTTCCACTGTACTGTACTTTCAACAAAAAAAGATAACAGTGGTATGTCTTTCCTTCCCTAGGAACATCTGAGTACTGGGGTGTTTTTCGAACAAAGATTTTTAGTGAAGCAGTATTTAGTTGTTTGAAATTAAATCAAATGTGAAAAACTGGCTGTGCAAAAATTTGGGTCCCCTTGTAATTTTACTGATTTGAATGTATGTAACTGCTCAATACTGATTACTTACAACACCAAATTGGTTGGATTAGCTCATTAAGCCTTGAACTTCATAGACAGGTATGTCCAATCATGAGAAAAGGTATTTAAGGTAGTCAGTTGCAAGTTGTGCTTCCCTTTGACTCTCCTCTGAAGAGTGACAGCATTGGATCCTCAAAGCAACCCTCAAAAGATCTGAAAACAAAGATTGTTCAGTATCATGGTTTAGTGGAAGGCTACAAGAAGCTATCTCAGAGGTTTAAACTGTCAGTTTCAACTGTAAGGAATGTAATCAGGAAATGGAAGACCACAGACGCAGTTGCTGTTAAACCCAGGTCTGGCAGGCCAAGAAAAGTACAGAAGCGTTATATGCACAGGATTGTGAGAATGGTTACAAACAACACACAGATCACCTCCAAAGACCTGCAAGAACATCTTGCTGCAGATGGTGTATCTGTATATCATTCTGCAATTCAGCGCAATTTGCACAACGAACATCTGTATGGCAGGGTGATGAGAAAGAAGCCCTTTCTGCACTCATGCCACAAACAGTCACTTGTTGTATGCAAATGCTCATTTAGACAAGCCAGATTCATTTTGGAACAAAGTGCTTTGGACTGATGAGACAAAAATTGAGTTATTTGGTCATAATAAAAAGCGCTTTGCATGGCGGAAGAAGAACACCGCATTCCAAGAAAAACATCTGCTACCTACTGTCAAATTTGATGGAGGTTCCATCATGCTGTGGGGCTGCGTGGCTAGTTCAGGGACTGGGGCCCTTGTTAAAGTCGAGGGTCAGATGAATTCAACCCAATATCAACAAGTTCTTCAGGATAATGTTCAAGCATCAGTGACAAAGTTGAAGTTATACAGGGGTTGGATATTCCAACAAGACAATGACCCAAAATACAGTACGAAATCTACAAAGGCATTCATGCAGAGGGAGAAGTACAATGTTCTGGAATGGCCGTCACAGTCCCCTGACTTGAATATCATCAAAATCTATGGGATGATTTGAAGCAGGCTGTCCATGCTCGGCAGACATCAAATTTAACTGAACTGGAGAGATTTTGTATGGAAGAATGGTCAAAAATACTTCCATCCAGAATCCAGACTCTCATCAAAGGCTATAGGAGGCATCTAGAGGCTGTTTTATTTGCAAAAGGAGGCTCAACTAAGTATTGATGTAATATCTCTGTTGGTGTGCCCAAATGTATGCACCTGTCTAATTTTGTTATGATGCATATTTTCTGTTAATCCAATAAACTTAATGTCACTGCTGAAATACTACTGTTTCCATTAAGGCATGTCATATATTAAAAGGAAGTTGCTACTTTGAAAACTCAGCCAATGATTAACAATTAAGAGGTCACTTTTTCATATGACTGAATATTGATCAGTCCAGTTGAGGGATACAAAATCAAATTCAAAACCACAGTCCATCCCAGCAGTATTGAGCACAAGGTCCGGAATAATCGTTGTTGGGATGCCAGTCCAGTACAATGTGCTGTAACACACACATTCGTTTATACTAATACAGAGTCAGTTTAACAGAACTTATTTTTGCATGGTGCTCTTCCTCAAGTTCATGTGCAGAGCACTGTGATCAGTTCTCAGTTAAAATACAAATATAGATTATACTAATTACTAAATACAGAATTAGTGTACATACAGTAAAATACACATTTGTTAAAATATTTGAAGAACAAGGTAAAAACTATGACCAGTTGATACCGGAGGAAATTAAAATTGTGAAAGAGAAATTCAAAAGCAAAGTTAGATACAGTCATAGTCTTGGAGACATCGGCCAACTAGCCTTCTACCCTCTCTTCTGGGCATTCTGCAGTTGAGTCACTGGGCTGGCCTGTCCAATCTGATGGGAGAATCTTTCCATCTGGTGAATCTAAAGCTGCAGTAGTGCAGTAACACCATTTGCCACATCCAGATATTGAAAAGAGAAACAAAATAGAGGAGAGTTAGTAACGGTTATGTAAATATTGTATTACATATATTCATCTACAAATGACTAGCAAACAGAAATGCAGTATGGACAGCTAATCAGCAGCTCTAGTCATGGAATGCTAGCCAGGGGTGGGCAGATTCAGTCCTGGAGGGCCGCAGTGGGTGCAGGTTTTTGCTCCAACCCAATTGCTTAATAAGAAGCCCTTATTGCTCAAGTAACACTTCAGCTTCACTTTAGTTGTTTCACTCGTTAAGATTTTGAACCCTTATTGCTTATTTTAGTCTTAAACAGCTGTAGTCTTGGTGTTTAATTGCTCCTAATTAGCAATACCATGCAAATGACAAAAGAGACCAGCATTTCTCCATTTAGCTTGTTACCATTTACGCCTGTGTGTATTTATTGTGCACTATTTGGTTTAATTAAATACTTGGAAGGAAAGTGAAGAGAAAAAAAGTGAAGCACTGAGAATTACTCATCTGTTTTAGACTTCAGATCATTTGGATGATATCCTAGGAAGGAAAATAAATCTAGGATATTAGAATGACCTGACATGGCAGAGTTAAAGCAGTAACAAGCCATGCAATTATATAATTGACAAGGATTGGTTTTTAATTAAGCAACTGGGTTGGAACAAAAACCTGCAACCACTGCGGCCCTCCAGGACTGAATCTGCCCACCCCTGTGCTAGACTAAAGTAGTGAGTCTTCAGCCAGGATTTAAAAAGTGAGGCTGAAGGGGCATCTCTTACATTAGCAGGTAGATCATTCCACAGCTTCGGGTCTCTGTAACTAAAAACTTGTCCGCCCAGTGTTATTTTACTAATCCTTGGAATGTTATGTAACCTGCCCTCATAAGATCTCAATGTGTACTCTGGTTTGAAAGCAGTGATTGGTTTAGATAAATAGGCAGAGCCTTGAACATTTCAGGCTTTATATGTGAAAAGGAGGATTTTGAAATCAGCCCTAAGCTTAACTGTGAGTCAGTGTAAAGACTTGCCTGGAGTTTCAGGTTTGTGAAAACATTTTTCCAGTAGCATTTGGAATTACCTCAAATCTGCATTAAAGAACAATTAGAACAGTAAGCAAATTATGTATTGCAGTAGCCAGTCCTTTTAGAAATAAATGCTTAAATTAGTTTATCAGTATCCTCAGTAATTTAAATGATATATCCAACATAATTTAAAGTTGCCACTCAGAATAATTTTCATATGTTTGGAATGAAAGAGGTAAACTAGAATATTCCATGTAAAACCCTTGTAATCACCTAACCTATTTGGAATAACTCCCATAGAATTAAACAAGTTATGTTTTTTTAGTGTAATCCCCGTAAAAACTGATACAATTGTTATAACATTCATAAAGTTTTTCTGCTTGTGCAACCATTCTGCTGTAGCTGACTCAGCATCTTCATCATTTGTATATACAGTAATTCTCCATAAAGGCAGCCTTTTGATTTGGAGCATTCATTAATCACACAGGGCCAGGTCTGGAGGACAGGGTGAGTGTGGATCTGGCATCCACAGTTTTGCAGAGTAACCTTTAGTGTGTATAGTGGCATTGGAGAATAGATAACAGCTTTATGTGTACTGGTTAGCTGTGCTTTTTGGCGCATGTAATCAGTTTGGACGACACCCTTAACATTATGTAAATTGCACATGTGAATTTTCTATGTGCTGGACCATACTTCCCATTGTTCGAGCTGTTGTTTGGTCTTTGAATCATAGAGATGTATAGAGGTTTTCCCCAGTTAGCTTGGGATTCTTCTTGAAACACTCAATATAGTGATGCTTCATTCAGGCATTAACTTTCTGGGTGCCCAAAGTGCACAGAGGCTGCTCATGTTTAATTGTCCATTCAAAATGGATTCTGCTGACCCACAATTAATCTCCACAGAGTCTGCTACCTCACGCAGTGTCCATCTTTAATTCTCCATTAGGATGCACCCCATAGTGGCAACATTTTTAACTTCCATAGAAATGTTGAAGTCTAACCAGTCCTTGTGTTATCTTTGAGACACCCTTCTACAGCAGAATAATATTTAGCATATTGCATTTGTCCTGTCATTTGTTCTTCTTTTAAACTATTGTACTCAGGGTTAGAAATCCTTTCTGGTTCGTATACCTTTGTAGGTCATCAGGGAAAGATCTTCTTCTTCTTGTAGTCAGAAGTGAATCATTGACCCTCTGTCTTAGTTTCTTTAAATTCTTGGACCAGAGTCAGCTGACTGTAAGAGACAATCCACTTCTGCATGATGAACGTTTTGGACCAATCAACCTCCCAGGTGCTATGTGTGTGTTTTCTGTTGGTGGTTCTGCTCCTCTCTTGAAAAGAGAGATCCACGCAGGTGGTGCAGTGGTAACATTGCTGCCTCACATGAAGGAGGTCATGGGTTTGTATAATTTGGTCCAACTGGAAAACCAAAAGAAATGTAACCAATTGTATCATAAATGTTGTAAGCCACCTTGGATAAAGGTGTCGGCCAAATAAGTAAATGTAAATGTAGATAAACATAGTCAGAGGCAACTGGAACTTCTTGCCCTTTGCCCTTACAATATATATTGTATATATGTAAAATTTATGTATAGGCAGATAGATTTTACTTTATTAGTCACAACTGGGATTTATTTTTTTTTAACAGAAGCTCAATAAATAACTATAAATAAATGACTATAACAAACAAATGCAAAGAAGAATTATTAAAAAGAAGTGAACTTCTGACTTGGCTAAGATTAAAAGAGCAGTCACAGTGAGGTATTATAAAGGCGAATTGCCATAGTTCTAAAGTAGCCCCAGTAGCATTTCTTGACATGCTTCTGCTGAATAATTCCTTGGCAAAATACCCAGTGCTAGTCTGTCAGAGAGAGGATGTGCAGCATTGTTCATAATTGCCATCACTTTTGTTTTCATTCTCCCCCTCACTACTAAATCCAACAGGTTGGGAGTATGTCCCATAACTGTAGCTACCTGATGTTAGGTTACAGACAGTTCTCTTTGCACAAAGAAACAAAAGTTCTCCACCTGACTCCATTACTCTGTCTCTCACCCATTATCAATACACCCCAGTAGTGCAGAATGATCTGATAATTTCTGCAAGCGACATCACCTGGTGTTGTATTAATTGTCTGAGGTGTACAGGGTGAAGAAAAAAGGAGAAAGGGCATTTATAGTTATTGATGACATCATTAGCCCTTCATGCCATTTTGTTGTATGGTACAGTGGTGGTAAAAAGATACTGAAATGGGATCCTTTCTAATTGCCCCCGTCATTTTAAGGTTGTGATATTTAGGTAAAGGTTAGTAAATCTATTTTAGACAAGTTGGCATTGTAGAAAGCTGATACTGATATGAACAAACTGTTTGAATTCATAATGCCATTCTGTAAAACTAAGAGTTCGCTGTTTACATAAACAAATTAGATATTTGCCAACTCATTTGCTCTTCCTTGGTGTATTTGAAGTGTTTTCTGTTTGCTTTGTTGTTTTTTCTTTGCAAATTATGAGAAATGAACTTTAACCACTGGACCTTTTTAATATGCTATTGATTGTTTAGAGTGTCGGTTTGCTGGACTTTTATTTATATTAACCGAATATGTATTATTATTGTTATTTTAACGTACATTTTTGTCAATAACTTTCCGGTTAAAATTAATACCCTTTGAGTCTGCTAGTTTTTTTATTACTTTTGCAGTTAACATGTATTATATGGTTAATGCCTGGTTATAAAGTGGCACAGCTTGCATCTGCATGTTTAAATAACAGTGCCAAAACAAAACTTTCTGTAGGTCTTTCTATCTAGTAATGAGAATCTTGTTAACTGATGTCTGGAGTATGCTATAAAAATATTTGCATAAGAAAGTTGGTAAGAGACACTAACAGCCTGCTATATGGACATGGCTGTGGGGTATGCTGGTCTATTAAGCCAGTTTGCAAATTATGCCTCAGGTTAAAGTCCTTCTATCCTGTGCATTCAGTTCATATAATGCTACTTAAACTGTGTTCTGGATGGTGGTATTTAAAAGGTGTCAAAGGAAATTTGATGTATGCTTAAATGTGTTCACTGTAAGTATCAGTGTAGCCTTCATTTATTTATTTATTTTTTTACTTTGAACATTGAGTAATGATGGTCTATGTCCATTCAGACTTTCAGTAATATGCCATTTGAAGGCTTTTAATTTATGTGTCATTCATGTGGCACAACTGGTATCTGTGTTTTATGCAATATAGTGATGTGCAAGATCTTCCTAATCCACTGATTCCATTCACATGAAATTAGTTTAAAACACGTGCCTTAAAGAAGGATTCTGTGTGCATTGATGTGTACAAATTTTGCCACTTCATATTCATAAGAGAGTTGTGCGTTATGAAAATAAATACAAAATAAAAATGATTTTTTGAAAGTGCATTACTGTAAGTAATAGCAGATGTCAGAACTCTGCAGCTTAGTGAGAAAGATTAAAAAAAAACAGGCTTTCATTTTTTTTTTCCTTTTTAATTTTCACCCAGGCTCCATGTTAAAGATTAATCCAGAGGAAAGACTATCAATTGTTGAAATTGTGAATCAGTTGCAAGAGATCTCTGCTGCAAGGAATGTAACTCCTAAGTCACCTGTCACCGAGGTATAAAGTTTTTCATTTTCGGTATCTTTAAAAACCTAAATATTTTTTTTTTGTTTTAATATTTTTGCAGACCTAGTATATCATGCTAAATTGCCTAGTTTTATAGATCATGAATGCTCCTTTTGTTGTATTATATATTTATTGAACCTTCCCAGTGAAGGGAATGTTTTTAAAAAGTTTAATGTTCCATTTTTTTTATTCTACTGGTCCTCTGAAGTACAACTTATATAAGTCAGTCATTAAGACCCTCTGAGCTTTGATTATGCAGGACTACATTTACAGAGGATTAAAATATATAAAAAGTAATGTTTCTTTTTATGAAAAGGAAATACAGTATCAAATATATTAGCTGGTTAATTTTCTCCTTTTGTCAAGAAATTTTTGAAGCAAATAAAAACAGACCTATGTAAGTAATATTTTCTGGAATGCAGCATTATGGGGGTTTTAAAAAAAACCTAAAATGTTCTGTTGTCATAAGAATATAAAAAATATATATGAAATTTCATAATTTAAGAAAGGGCATGTAGCTAAAGGAATGGGAATGCATGTCATTGCACATATATGATCTTGCTACTTATATGTTCATTATATTATTTTATTTCCTGGACCTACTTGTTCCTAATACATAGTCCTAAAGAAACAGCAGCATCTGAGGCAAGGTCTGAACCAGTCCTAGAAAAAGTGCAAGTCCAATGCAGTTCACACTTATTCACATGCCCATATGTGTACATATCAGACCCATTTACAGTCATTTAATCTACACATCATTTCTTTGGGAATTGGAAAAATGCAAGCAGATAGTTTGAGAATATTTCACAGCATACAAGTAGTGGTCAGGGCGGATATTACACCTTTGGACCATAATTCTTGGTATTTCTAAGCACGGATAATACTGTCAGATATGGTTCTTAAGTCAACCCTTCTCTTACATTGGATGAAGGTACAACATATAATGAAACAGAAGTAAAATTCACAGGTTGAGGAAGGAAAAATAAATATTAACCCCTTAATAACTAAATACAAAGGAAATACTAAAGACTTGCAGAGACAAGTAAATAAATAAATGGGGTGATCTTCCTTCATAGCTCAAACCCTCTTGTAATTAGGCTTTATGTTTATGTTGTTTATGTTGTCAAGTAATAAAACAAGAGAGGAGGGATCAGAGGATGGCAACATGTGAGACACATGCCAAGAGGTGGAATTAAGAACTATATGTATATAATTATTTTCCTAGTGCAGGTTGGCAGGATTTATTCATTTTAGTTTATTCTTAGTTTAGTGAACTTGGTTTTATTTAATTTGATCATATCTCAATGATGTGATACCTTGCACCTTTAATCAACTGAGTTCAGAAAGCGTACATTTGTTGACATGTAGTTTTCTGGCTCACAACTGCTTTAATTAAGAAATTAACCATTCTTCATAAGAGTGCCCTGACTTTATATTGCTTTATTTTATATATTATGTGTCATTTGCAGTGTATTGTGTGCCTATTTTCTGATTCTTGTCTTGTTGACTGCTTTGCTTGTCACTGAAATGATTTGCTTTAGACAACTTTTAAAGTATTTACCTACTCTATACTGTTAGACAATTTTAGACGGTACTGATATGGTAATTTATGTAAAACTGGATTTTACAAAATCTTTAGACACCTTGGTTGCAACTCGTGAGGCTTAGCTGAGTCTTTGCAGCATACTTAGAGAGAAGAGTATATTTCTCCACAAATGTCTATTCCCCATTATAACAGTCACATTTTGATATTTTTGTTTTACAGCATCATTTAAATAATCAGAATGGAAACTTGCTAGAAGTAAGCAACCTCAACAAGCTAGTAGTGCTTTAAGCAGAGAGCCTGTTGATACAGCAGTTAGAAAGGTTAACAACAACAGTGTAGACGAATGGCTTGATTGTTGGTCAAAGGAGCAAATGCTATATTTTTTCTCCCACAATGATTGGCTCATCATCAAAGACAAAAAGCTTGAGTGCAGTGTATAGGTGATTTCTTTAGCAACACAGGCAGAGCAGGGACTTGAGCTGTTTACTGACTGAAGCAAGTGTTCTATTTTGTCCTTTTGCAATGATAAACCTAAGCAGCAACATTGTTTATGAAAAAAGTTAAGGATTTTCATAATTATATAAACAGCACATGTACTTAAGATACTCTCATGATAAAATTCTTGAAAGAAAATTCAAGAAATGCACAGAGCTGAACATGGTAAGACTTTCCAGGTTTTCCTTTCATGAAGATGGATGTTAATTTACAGATAATGGCAATTAGTGTGTGCTTACAACTGTTAAATGGAGTGAACATGGGGTGGATTTTACAAAATGTGTACTGATATGAACAACATTATTATAACAGAGATGCAGAATAAAGTGGCCTATGACATCATCAAAAACAGACCAAAATCATGCATGTTAATTGAATCCGCCTCAGTTAATGGGAAGCTTGTGCTGGTGTTCTGTTAGTGAGCAACTTTTGCTGATAAAGAGCCAAGCGTAATATTTTTGAATTTCTGGAGTAAGTAGGTCCATAGCAACTCATATCACAGAGGCATTGCCCGCACATCCTGAGAAGCATGGCTTTAATAACCATTTCTTAGGTCTGTTCTTTTTTCCTTTGCATGTGATAGAGCATTGGTTATGCTTGGAAGAAAAGCAGGGGTTGTTACACAGCTTTGTGCTAAATTCCTAGACCTGTTTGTGTGGAATTGGCAGTTATGAATGAAGTCACTGGTCTTAATCATTTTCAGATGTACTTGTACAGTACATTTCATGTCTCCCTTAAAAAATGAGAGAGTTGCCTTACTATGCACAGCATGTCGGGCAGTGTCTGATTGTTATACAATGTGTATTGTCTATCTGTTAAGCAACTTCAAGTGAGAGGAGTGTCAGGATTGTTCAGGAGAGTTGCAAATTGTTTGAGATACACTTTTGTAATGCAGCCAATTATGTTAGTAGGGATTTGAGAGAGAGAAAGCAAATGTTCTCACATTTTTGCCCTTCGTTCTTAATTCTGGACATATTTATGATACCCCCACAGAACTCAGTGTTATGCCAAGGATGCAGCTGACATGAAAAGTTTGTGTCCTTGACTCCCTGGTTTCAGTCCAGTCACTGGTCTCCAAGGTCATTAATAGCAGCCTGTGTACCTTCATTAAAGAAACATGGTATAAATATTACCAGAATTTCCTTGTATTTTTCATTCACGTCATATATTCAAATTTTTATTTGATTTGCTAATACTGGCAGACGTGCATGCCAACCTACCAACTAGAGGAGAAATGACAGTAATTTTCATCCACTTCAGGTACTGTCACAAGTACATAAAATCATATCCTAAGTAGTTTGCCAAACTTTATCAGGTGCACACTGGGCAGGGCAGCCTTTGAGTTTGTAACATTCACTATCTAACAATTCGTACTCATTTATGTATAATGAGATATTTGCTGTTATCATCATATTACAGAAGAACTTTTGTTCTTTCCGTTTACACCCCCAAATGCAAATTCAGTGTTTTAGCTTCACAAAATCTGAATCAGAGATTGATAGAAAACAAAGAATTACTTATTTTGTAGCTGGTTTGATAGAGTACTTGGAAGTTAACAGTTTGTTGTTATACAGACAAATGGAATGTTTATACATCACAATAATGCAAACATACTGCCACAGATCTTAACCGAAGGATTTCAGATGCTTAACCGATGCTTTTCCTTTTCATGGCAAGACTAAGCTGGTTGTGCTAAGCTGGTATTAATAAGGCACACAGTGAGCTTATGTCAAGGATGGAAGATGAGTTTAGCTTAGCTCTAAAGAGAACTGCTCAAAGAAATAGGCAGTGGGTCACATTAAAATATAATGGCTTTGTAAATTTTTTAAAAAGCTGCTGCAAGACAATACATCAATGTTTCTTAACAAAAAAAAAGATATTTCTTCTGTACTGGTTGCTGCTGTTATTACTGTATTACTTTTGTGCCTGAAATAGTCAGTAATGAGTATATTAAGCTCTTGCTGGTGGGATTCAACTTATGAAGGTTATGAAAAATTACAGCTCCTTGAGCAGAATGGAGGCTATGGAAACAGCATTACGCCAAGATCCTCCATCAGTTCAGCATCTCAACCACCAAAGCCAGTAGCGCAAATTAACAACATTCACAATTCAGGTAAGAAAACTGATATGGTCTGGAGTAGAAATTGTGCTTTGCTGTTTTGTCTTTTTGCATGTATGGGTTACTTACTTTTATAATTGTTATATTCTGATAAATAATTATGAAGCTTGACTTTGTTATATTCTGATAAATAATTATGAAGCTTGACTAGTAAGTTACTAATATAATTGGAGAAAGAAAATAAGATACTCATATGAATAACTTATGTTAAGAGCTTTGTAAGTGAAAATGTGACAGACTATTTATTGCAGAATCCTGAATCCAGCAGGGTTTCTTAACTTGGTTTTGCTTAGTACATTATGTGTTTCGTGCACACACTTGGTGAAAAAAGTATGGGTTTATGTTTTGTCTATCATAGTACATATCTACATTGCCCTGAATTTTTGTAATCCTCTTTAACCAACATAAAAATATATGACAAATATAAAACCTAACAAAATATTAAAGAAAACAGTTTTTTCAGACGTATTGGAAAACCTATTAATTGATAAAACTTTTTTTCACCTTCAATGAAGAAGACTTGAAAAATATGATCCACACGTGAGACTTAAAATTATTTTTAACTGTTGTAATACTTTATTGTTGAGAAGACATCTGAATATAATGTCCTGAAATTTTTTTGCTTTATGGGTTTAAAAAAAAAATATTCATTGACTTGTTTGTGTCATGATTCCTACAATTTAAAGTTATTAACCATCATGGGAAGTTTTTTTGCCTGTTGTATTTATTGTGAATTGTATAATACTGCTGGTTTAAGAGTTTGCTGAATGTTGGACTATAGTTAACTTTTATGTTTAACAGTATATTTATACTGTTGTTTACAAACTATATTTGTTTTTGATGAATGAAAATCTCAAGACATACTGCTGCTAAAACAATGATTATAAATATAAAAAGTAGGAATGCACTGATTTTTCAGAATATCTGTGTAAAAATAGAAATAAATGGCACACTTGTTATTTGGCCAAATAATTAAAAATGCTTGAATTTTTGATTAAATATGTGCCGATAGTTATGTACTTCTCCTTCACTGGTTATGGGTGACTCTTTCAAAACAGTACCTTCTGTTCTGTAGGGATTGAGTGCTATCTCAGACTGCATTGCTTTGTATTATTTGGATACCATCTTTAGAGGACTGTACTGGTCTGTTTACAATGCGAAACACCAGTAGCAGTGATGTAATGAAAGAAGCCATAGTGTAAACATTTTGGATCTGTATAACCTGTCAGCTAAGGAATGGACAAAGCGCCCTGAAATCCAAACTCTTTTCACACACATTGATGTCTTGTACTACTTTGTTTTTGAACTTTGCACATAAATTATACAAAAGTTTAGAAGTCATTCTAGTTAAGGTAAGCTGGCCAAACTGTGGATACTTTTTTTTTTATCTGTCAGCATTGATTGGCTTATAGATTTACTTTTAAGTAATTGTTTTTTATTACAAAATCATATTTTGTTAATGTTTATATTTATTTATTCATATATCTATCTTCAATTAAGTTTTTTTTAAATATGTCCTCTTTGAAAAGGATGCAGTTTTTATCAACTTGCAGTTTTATGTTTCAGTTTCACTGAAGAGCTCTAGTCAAAAGTGAAATTTATTCAATTTAGGCATTATGCAATGGCACAAAAACAAATGGGCAAAAAAGCAAATGAATAAAAGATATTTAGTATTTGTGTTTTCTGAAATTTATTTTATTATTCTTGACATCTTTCCTTTACCTTTAAAAAATTATATATTTTATATTTTATTCGTTTAAAGAAATTTTTTTGCTGATTTTGACAAAAGTATTTTCTTCATTATTGTGCCTGATGACTGAAATACTGATCCATCATACTAACCGAAGGTTGTAAACTGGATATGGACACAGGGCGCTGGGCACATCGAGGCGCACGTGCACTAACGCACTGCAACGAGCTCGCCACAGAGCAAAAAAAGAAACGAGAGGCTTCGAAGGTTGGATTACAGTATGGAAATCCCAAACGTCCACACTACACAGCATATTTCACTACAGTACGGAAACCCCAAACGTCCACACTACACAGCATATTTCAATCACATTACAGTATTACAGTGCACTGCAACGAGCCCGCCACAGAGCAAAAAAAAAGAAACGAGAGGATTCAAAGGTTGTATTACAATCCGGAAACCCCAGAGGTTCACACTGCGCACAAACGCACTGCAACGAGCCCGCCACAGAGCAAAAAAAGAAACGAGAGGATTCGAAGGTTGTATTACAGTACGGAAACCCCAAACGTCGACATTACGCAGCATATTTCAATCACATTACAGTATTACAGTAATACATTATTAACAGTCCAGCCACAGAAAGCACAGAAACGGCACCAGATGGAAAGAAACAATACACGAGCGCTCCGTATTAAACTGTTATTAAATTCTTAACAGTAGACGGCGTATAGCTAACGGAGTCACGGGTCCAAAAACAAACAGCTCAACTAACGGAAATACAAAAACGAGCCCTCATGGATACACACGATGAATGCAGGCGCCCACAACGCATTTCGAAAACAGCGGAGGCAAATCAGTCACGGATCCAAAATGAAACAGCTCAACTAATGGAAATACAAAAACGAGCCCGCATGGATAGATGCAATGAACGCAGGCGTCTACAACGCGCGTCTGAAACTCCGCTGCTTTTAATAAGATTGTTCTTGCCACAGAGGACAACAGCCCGATACCCAAATGATACTTTCTTGACGGCCCTGGGGGAAGCAGAAAGACGTACCTTTATGAAACACTTATACATTTCTTTTCTGCAAAACAACAATTAATTATCGCATCGGCTACAACCGGGATAGCAGCTAATTTGTTAATAAATGGTCGGACATGTCACTCCTTATTCAAGCTTCCAGTTCCAATCACGGAGACATCGGTGTCAACTATGAAAATGGACAGTCATAATGCAGATGAAATCCATCTTGCGAAACTATTGATTTTAGACGAGTGTACAATGGCATCCAGTCATTTACTCAACACCATTGATAAACTTCTACAATCGTTAATGAATAATGATATTCCATTTGGAGGAAAAGTTCTTTTATTAGGAGGGTACTTCCGACAGTGCCTGGCTATTGTTCTGCATGCCATGCGTTCAGCCATTGTTCAGTCCAGTTTAAAATACGCAGACAATTGCCATTACTTTGAAAAACTACATTTAGTACAAAACATGCGTTGTGCTGATCCAGAGTATACCAATTGGTTGTTGCAACTGGGAAATGGAAACCTTACCAATACATATGAACTTCACCCAGATATTATTCAAATCCCTCAAGACTTTATTTGCGACGACTTAGTAACGGAGGTGTTTGGTCAAGCGATCTCATTAGACGAAATACCACTTTTAGCGCAAAGAGCTATATTATGTCCAAAGAATATTGACGTTGATCAGATAAATAACCAAGTCATTGCACTGCTTCCTGGAGAAAGCCGCCTCAATCTAAGTACTGACAAAGTTCATTCTGTGGACGAAACTGAGCATATTAACTTCCCATTAGAATATTTAAACACTATTAACCCAGCAGGGTTACCACAACACAGTCTTAACCTTAAAATGGGGACAATAGTCATGCTATTAAAAAACCTTAATACTAAACAAGGTTTATGCAATGGTACACGGTTAGTCGTCAACACCATGACAGACAATGTTATTGAAGCAGAAGTTCTTATGGGATCGCATTCTAACAATACTGTTTTGATTCCCAGAGTTGACCTTACAAGTTCTGACCTAGAATTACCCTTTAAACTTAAACGCCGCCAATTTCCCATTAAGGCAGCATTTGCCATGACAATCAAGAAATCCCAAGGTCAAACCATGGACAGAGTTGGCATTTATCTCTCCGAACCCGTCTTTGGACATGGACAACTTTATATTGCCTTTTCAAGAGTTCGGCATTCATATGACGTTAAAGTTAAAGTTGTAAATACTCCAAACCAAGGAACACTCATTCCAGGACAGGACACCATCTTTACTACTAATGTTGTATATAAAGAAGTATTTCATTAAATCTCTGTGATCTACCATTGGATTCCGTCTTTACTCTCTATGTACTTCATTTACACCTTACAATATATTTTGTACATATATGTGCGGCGGCACAATGACATTTTATACTTAAATGACATAACTATTACATTTCAATTTTAATTTAAACATATTACTGAATACATCCATCCATCCATCCATCCATTATCCAACCCGCTGAATCTGAACACAGGGTCACGGGGGTCTGCTGGAACTAATCCCAGCCAACACAGGGCACAAGGCAGGAACCAATCCCAGGCAGGGTGCCAACCCACCGCAGGACACACACAAACACCCACACACCAAGCACACACTAGGGCCAATTTAGAATCGCCAATCCACCTAACCTGCATGTCTTTGGACTGTGGGAGGAAACCGGAGCACCCAGAGGAAACCCACGCAGACACGGGGAGAACATGCAAACTCCACGCAGGGAGGACCCGGGAAGCGAACCCAGGTCTCCCAACTGCGAGGCAGCAGTTACTGAATACAATTACACATATATGTATTTAATTACATCCATACCCTCCCAAAACACTCTCACCCTCCATCGTGTGTACTCCCTCCAACGATTAGATGGAACACGGAGTGATTGCCATTTGTTCATTTGCGATTCGTTAGAGAATCGGGGTTTTTCTGGTGTTTAATAAGCTGAAAATCTTTCCAAATGGAAAAAGAATATACATTCATTTTCTAATCAACTTTTACTAATATACTGTAGGATCCCATGGAGAACATAAAATATTTTTTGACTATGATCTTGTTATTGGACAGTCTATTTATAAGATTAAAGAGTGTGAATTTGTCACAGTGTTGTAAATACACTTTTTTATTTCACAACCGTTGATAGATTAATCCTATCATTATGCTGCAGGCCAGGCTGTCATCTTCAGAAACTTTTTTTATGAATGATGTAACATCTTAGACCTGTCTTGAAACATGGTAACTGTTAAGTGATTTGTAGTACTGCACTCCCCCTCAGTAATTTGCAGTGCTTTGGAAGATTAATGGTTACATATAGCAAGGACAACATTAATAGAAAAATGACCTATAAATTATATGTCTTTTAGCCAGCTTTCAGATGTGGGAATAATTAATTGTGTACTCAGAAGCTATTAGAGTCAACCAGCCAGTCAGTCCAGTCCTGGCTTCTCACCACTGGTTACCAGTTAATTTCAGAATTAATTTTAATATTTTATTGATTACTTTTAAAGGTTTATATGGTTATATTTCATAATTATTAATACCCTATTAGACAGAGAGACCCCTGCAGTCCTCAGATCAAGGGTTATTGACTGTGCCAAGGATCTAGTCAGTATTCTGAGATGAACAAACACTTGAAAAGTGTCCACAAGTTTCAAGTTGTACATGCAGGTAAAATAAACAAAAAGCAGTAATACAGAAATGTAACACTAACCTAGAAAGTGATTTAGGGGTTTACACTGATGAAACATTATCACCCTCCAGGCACTGTGTAATTCATTATTGTACTAATGTGTATGTTGTGTAGTTTTGGTCATCACACCTATTCCTCTTTAGCTTTTATCTGAGTAGGCTACATTGGAAGTTTTATCTAAGCCTTCAGAATTCTTTGATGCATCAATAAAGTTAATCTACAGAAATTATTCCAGTATAGTAGTTAATTTTTTTTTATCATTTTCATATTATTGGAAATAAGAGGAAAAGTAGGAAAAACATTTCTTTACACAGAACTATGGAAATTTTAAAACAAACTGCTGAATCAGTTAGTAGATGTGGAGACCCTTGCTGATTTGAAAAAAATCTACATGAGTTATTGAGACTGTTAGGCCATTAGTTAACCAAAACAGCTTTTTGGGCAATGTAGTCTATTGTCATATATAGGCTTCTTGATGTCAGGCACAGCATAGACATTTATATAATATGTAATATACCGCAGGTACAGAAAAATATTGCATGTCATAGAATGAGGATAAGTGACATTTTCTGGATTGTGGGTAGTCTTTCTGGAGTGATACTGAAAATTTGCGTTTAACACACTAACTGGTACACTATTTCTAAACTGATTGATGATCCATCCATCCATCCTCTTCCGCTTATCCGAGGTCGGGTCGCGGGGGAAGCAGCTTGAGCAGAGACTGCCCAGACTTCCCTCTCCCCAGCCACTTCTTCTAGCTCTTCCGAGAGAATCCCGAGGCAATCCCAGGCCAGCCGGGAGACATAGTGCCTCCAGCGTGTCCTGGGTCTTCCCCGGGGCCTCCTCCCGGTTGGACGTGCCCGGAACACCTCACCAGGGAGGCGTCCAGGAGGCATCCTGATCAGATGCCCGAGCCACCTCATCTGACTCCTCTCGATGCGGAGGAGCAGCGGCTCTACTCTGAGCCCCTCCCGGATGACTGAGCTTCTCACCCTATCTTTAAGGGAGAGCCCAGACACCCTGCGGAGAAAACTCATTTCAGCTGCTTGTATTCGCGATCTTGTTCTTTCGGTCACTACCCATAGCTCATGACCATAGGTGAGGGTAGGAACATAGATCGACTGGTAAATTGAGAGCTTTGCCTTATGGCTTAGCTCCTTTTTCACCACGACAGACCGATGCAGAGCCCGCATCACTGCGGACACCGCACAGATCCGCCTGTCGATCTCACGCTCCATTCTTCCCTCACTCGTGAACAAGACCCCGAGATACTTGAACTCCTCCGCTTGGGGCAGGATCTTGCTCCCAACCCTGAGAGGGCACTCCACCCTTTTCCGGCTGAGGACCATGGTCTCGGATTTGGAGGTGCTGATTCCCATCCCAGCCACTTCACACTCAGCTGCGAACCGATCCAGAGAGAGCTGAAGATCACAGCCTGATGAAGCAAACAGGACAACATCATCTGCAAAAAGCAGTGACCCAATCCTGAGTCCACCAAGCCGGACCCCCTCAACACCCTGGCTGCGCCTAGAAATTCTGTCCATAAAAGTTATGAACCGTTATGAACTGATTGATGAGTGTTTTTAATATTTGTTGTTTTCTAAGTTGCTGCACATTGGCTGTGACTAGTAACTTCTACCTTTGAGAAAACACCAGGGTTACTTTTTTGGTGAGTGCAGGGAGTCCATCCATTCATCATTTTCATACTTGCTTATCCAGGGCAGGATCTCGGGACAGGTGGAGGTTATCCCAACAAGAAACAGGTGCATGGCAGGAATGATCCCTGAACACGGCGCCAGCTTGTCATATATTGAATACTCACACATATCTGGGCCAATTAACACCAGCAGTCCACCTAATCCGCATGTCTTTGAACTGAGGGAGGAAACAGGAGCACCCAGGGGAAGCCCACATGAACACAGGGAGAAAATGTAATCTCTATGCAGGGAGCTCCCAGGAGGTGAACCCCTTCTCCCTTATGTGAGGTTGCAGCTTTTCCACTATGCCACTGTGCTGCCCTTACTGAGTGAGAGGTGTGCAAATTAATAATAGCTGACAGTCAATACTTTATTGTGGTGTCTAGTAAAGACTAAGAATAAACTGTAGCAGTTTAGTTTTATTAGAAAGAATTGTTGTAAAATGATTTTCTTTCTTTTCTGCTAATTTCATACATGCAAGAATTTTTGTTTTAACCACACACACTTTAAAAATGAGAATTTTATTCTCAACATTCATATTTTTCATAGTCTTAGATGTGCCTGATTTTTAAGCATTGCCCTTATCCATATGTGTAAATCTGACTTTGCTGGTAATGGGATTTTCTTTTAAAGGGAGGATAGCCATCTGCCCAATTACTGAACAGTGTCATGGAAGTAAGCTTTTATATCAGTCTGGATGTTGAAAGATTTATAATTTTCATTACATAGATTGTCTGGCCTGAATGTAAACAAACAGTTCTATTGCTCACATTTCTAAGTGGCTAAATGTGTGTTATTTTTAAACAAAAAAAAAACAGTTATGGTATCTAATGTATTGTTTGCCGCTCTTATGATGAAACAGATGTACTATACCTAGTGTGTTATAAAGAGCTTTCTAGCTAGTCTAAATTAGTCTAAATTCTATTATAAAAGGATCACATTATTCAAATGTTAAAATCAAGTAAGGATCCTTTTCAGAATCTGAAACGTTTTGTTATATGCCAAATTCCCATGTGTCTTCAAATTCAAGCTTGGCAGCTTTATTATCAGAGGTTCCTGTTACCAGAAATGAGTTGCAGTACAAAAAAAGCTATGTCTTTGCATCATTTTTATTAACTTTGAGTTTATGAAAGTTTCCAAAATTTTAGCCTATGTTAATTTTTGGGGATATAAGGAAAGACATTAATGTGGTTTGAGAATGTAACAGTCTCCACATTGAAGGTACAACACTTTAAAAGGTGTATACTATTTATAGAAACTCCTTAATCATTTTTATCCAAAAAGATAGTAATCTATCAGGAAAAGACGTCCGGTTTATGACTGGCGTAGTAGATAATGAATCTAACAATTGAACTAAATAGGTGTGGTATGTATTCTCTGCATAGTTTATACAGTTTTATAAGTAGTATATAAAAATTGATTAACCTCATGTTTAAAGAAATATTATAGGATGAGCAATTTTGAAATTTGGCTATGCAAATGTAGCCAAATAAGGTGAGATGTATACACATCTCACAGATTATAGTCTTAAACCTTGCCCATGTTGTTTTTATATATATATATATATATATATATATATATATATATATATATATATATATATATATATATATATATATACTAGGTTCGATTGCCCACCCTCTCCCCCACCAAGGGGGCATGCTACGCTCCAGCCACTTCGTGTTGTGAAGGGAGGGGGGGTTTTGGGGGACTGAACACAAGCTAAAGAAATGCGGACAGATCAGCTGCTGCCTTTCTGCTGCTGCTGCCAAGCTGCATGTTCTGCTTGTCATGCTGCGCGACAATCATTTAAAAGCCTGTACAGCAGCTGTCCTTTTGTCTCACTTTCTTGTCTCACGTATACAAGAACATACTCTATAAATGTGTATAAGTGTATATATATTATACACTAATGAGGCAAAACATTATGACCACTCCTATATAAAGTGAGTAACGTCGACTGTCTTTTAACAATGGCGCATATCAAGGTCAGGGATGTGTTGCATAGTAAACTGATGTTATGTAATTGTATTTGATGAGTTGAATGCAAAAGATATGGGCAGGTGTAAATACCTGAGTGACTTTGATAAGGACCAAATGGTTTTGGCCAGATGACTAGATCACAACATTTCCGAAATGGCAAGACTTGTGGGGTGATCAAGGTCAGGTGTGGTGAGTACCTACTGACAGTGGTCTGAGGAGGAGAAAAAAACAAACCACAGATGGGATGTTGGGTGGTCAAGACCTATGGATGCTAGTGGTCAACAAAGGCTATCCCTAACAGAAGAGCTAATAAATCACCAATAATTTTAATTATGATTATGGACATAATATACCCTGGTTCATATCTGACTTTGTAACCACAGGCCAGTCAGAATGTCCATGCTAAATCCTTTCCAAGGTGGAAAGTGCCCACAAAGGACATGCAAGTGTTGAACTGGACATTGGATCAATGGAAGAATGCTACCTGATTCGGTGAGTCCCATTTTCAAGTGCATCATGTTGACAGCCAGGTACATTTGTGTTATTTCCCTGTGGAAGAGATGACACCAGGATTCAAGAGATGACGCCAGGATTTACAGTGGGAAGAAGACATGCATGTAGAATGAATGTGATGCTTTGGGCAATGTTTCTGCTTGGAAACCCTTGGTCTGGGCAGCCGTATGGGAATTGATTGGATGCATATCACCTACCCAAACATTGTTGATCATCAGGTACCCCCATCATGGCAATGGTATATCCCAATGGATGTGGCGTCTTTCAGCAGGATAATGTTTTCTGCCACACTGCAAGAATTGTTGGGGAATAGTTTCAGGAAAATAATGAAGACTTCAATGTGTTGCCCCGGCCTCCAGTTTCCCTAGATCTCAATCCACTCGAGCATCTGTAGGATTTATTGGAGCAACATATCTGATCCATGGCAGCTCCAACACAGAACTTAAAGGAGTCAGAGGATCTTCTCCTAACATCTTGGTGCCAGATATTTTAGGACACAGGTGTTCAGTCCCTATCCTAGTGGCTCAGAGCTGTTTTGGCAGTCTTTACTCAAAATATTATTTTACAAGGATATGTTTTTGGTGTAAATTTGTTATTAATTCAATAAGGACTTATGTAAACATTCAAGTATATATAGAGTATGCATTTTAGAATACAAGTTGCATGTATACATAGAAGCATGTAAGCATATATATTCATTTTCTTATGCTTCTTTTATGCTTACAACCGTAAGCGCTGTGCACCAGTCCAGTATTACAGCCTTCTTTAATGTAAATTGTTACATTATAATGATCTCCTATGGAAAAATATTACCATACATTATTCTAAAAAATTAAGATATTCACACTGTTCAGTTTACCCATTTCTTTTATATAAAGATTTGCATTTATTTCAGATAATTGCATTGTATGTAACCATAGAAATGCTTAACCCCCAGTCCCAATCCAACTTAAAGATTCATATAATAATAATATTTACACCAACAGTATCTTACTAGTAAATGTTATGGTTATCCATATTACTAACCGAGAATGGTAAACCGGATGGCATGGACGCAGGTACACGGCGATGGGACCACGAGACGTACTGCACAGGCGCGTACAGCGTACGTCTCATAAACCACAAGCGAAGTCGTATCCACCGCGCATGAAGGAATCACGGCCCAAAAACGAAAGAGCTCAACTGACGTGAATGAGAAATGAAGCAACAACGCACCCATAGCTAACGACTACCGACACAGCCACACAAACAAGAGGATTCTGCGCTGCGGCCCAGATTCAAACGGAAGAGGCTACGGAGGCCCCACAGGTCCACAAAGATGGTACGGAGTGAAGGCGCAGGCATCACCGCCATATTGTGAGTGGCACTACTGCGGAGTGAAGTTAGGAATAATGTGCTGCTTGGGATTGTACAAACCGCTGAACGCTTTACACCAAATTCAAACACAATACAGCTCAACGATACAAACACGAGCCCACCTGGATAAGATCAATGAACGCAGGTGCCTACAACACGCGTCTGAAATGCCGCGGGCAAAGCGGGCACGGCTCCAAAACGAACGCGCTCGACTAATGTATTTCAGGATACCCAACGCTGGGAGTAGGCACTACTGCGGAGTGAAGGCGCAGGCGTCACCGCCATATTGTGAGTGGCACTACTGCGGAGTGAAGTTAGGAATAATGTGCTGCTTGGGATTGTACAAACCGCTGAACGCTTTACACCAAATTCAAACACAATACAGCTCAACGATACAAACACGAGCCCACCTGGATAAGATCAATGAACGCGGGCGCCTACAACGCGCGTCTGAAACTGCGGAAGCAAAGCAGGCACGGGTTCAAAACGAACGACCTCGACTGACGGATATACAAACATGAGCCCGCCTGGATAAAATCAATGAACGCAGGCGCCTACAACGCCCCCTTGTATATTATAATTCTAATTGATGTTGTAATTTTTGTCTGAAGTTCAAAGTACTAAACAGATAATGCTCTACTTAAAGCACTATCATTAAATAAGTACAATTATTGCTATTCTATTATTACTATAATACTATTATTAAACATACCTAATGCTAACAAAAGGGTGATGGATATTTTTTCATTACCGAAGTGGTGGCTCTGAGGCTAAGGATCTGCGCTGGTATCCCGAAGGTTGCTGGTTCGAATCCCCGTCACTGCCAAAAAAAGGCCACTGCTCTGCTGGGCCCTTGAGCAAGGCCCTTAACCTGTAATTGCTCCAGGGGCGCTGTACAATGGCTGACCCTGCGCTCTGACCCCAAGGGGTATGCGAAAACTAACAAATTCCTAATACAAGAAATTGTATAAGGCGAAATAAAGAACAAAAACAAAACAAAAAAAAAAAAAAATTTGCCTTTGCGTTGTGTATCTTTTTGAATTTAGGACTTCAATTATAGCTTTTCGTCAGTATCTGTTTTTCCAGTAATTTTTTAAAGTAAAAAATCCAGCATTTTTTTCTAACAGTTACAGGTCAAAAGTAGCATTGTAAACATGAAAGCAAAAAAAAAATGACCCTGTTAAGCAGAATTACTGCACTTCAGACAGTCTGCACCAATGCTGTGTTTTTAGGCAGTCACTTTAAACGTTGTTTTAATGACCCTAGCTTGTGTCCTGCCCATTATTTAAAGGACTGCAAATTGTATACATTTTATTGTGCAAATGTTTCAACGTAGGATGTTTCCTGTTTTGACAAAAGGTTAAGAAAATAATGGCAGCACATTTGTAGTTACTCTATTTAAAACTAACAGTATGTACTTTTTTTCTCTCACACAGTAAAATTATTTAGTTTAAATGATCAAATTGTGAAGTAACAAATTGCAATCATATTTCTCTCTTGTATATTTCTTAGGTAGTTTCTGTAGGTGTTGGGTCAGTCATTAATAATTTATTTTTGAGAATGCCCACTAATATTCGTAACATAGCATCACATGATACATAGTTGCTTCTTGAAAATGTGCTCATAATTTCATATTTTTATGTTTTGAATTGAGTGTATATAAAGGTCAGGAGCAAGATTGAAATACAGTAGTAACAGATAAGGAATCTAAGCATTTCTCATAGAAAAATATATGAGCTAATCCAAAGTGGAAAATAAAAGTAATTCATATACTTTATATATGAAAGCAAAAAGAGTATAATTTAGATTTTTAAAAAATTTTAAGATTTGATTATGAAATGTAATACATTTTTTAATTACATTTTCATGATGGCTAACAGAGACAGCACACTTTTAAATTCACCTGGATGATGGTGTGTGTTTCTAATAGTGAAATAACATATTTCAGTTACCATTTAATTTTAATAATTTTCATTCATATGAAAATCATAAACAGCTGTACAACATACTGAAACCTGGAGTAGTCACCTGCAATCTTTATGGGATACACTGTTTTGCAAGAGGCCCCATGACAGTTACACCATGGATAGTTATGGAAGGCAGGAAGAAAATGTATTTTTGGGGCGTAATTTGCAACATTTTGGACTAAAGGTTAAGGGTTGACATTAAATGTAATGAATATGGGAAATTTAAGAAAAAAATGTTGCTTTTGTTGTACACTGTATTGTTCATGGTATCCAGAATATTTTATTATTTTTTTACATTTTATAGGTGCTCATTACTTTGTATTGTAATTTTATAGTGTATGTACAGCAAAGATTGAGTAGTTGTACTGAAATACTACATATTTTTTTTAATTTTAGTTTCTCTGTGATTTTGTATAAGCTCAGGATGTGTATAATTATATATTTATCTGTGCATATCATTTTGATGGAAACGTGTTAATTGCAAATATGTTGTATATTGTTACAAGGTATTAGTTTGGTGTTTTTTTACAGTTGAAATTATAGACAGATATTAATTTGAAAAAGCAGTGTACTATAGATGAATATTGTAGACATCTGTATGAAGCTTACATAGTCATAATAGCAGTGTGTGCATGAAAATCATGTAAATGCAAAGCAAAACCATGTTTAAGTCATGAACCTGTTTATTACCAGAATTAAGAAATTATATTAGTAAACTGTAATTACTCACGTTTTAAACTTATCATGTTGTTTGCTATCACCCATTAGGTATTCTACTACATGTAGAAATTTCAGTATGAAAATTGAACTTGACCATATGTTGTTAATATTTACAGTGCATCCGGAAAGTATTCACAGCGCATCACTTTTTCCACATTTTGTTATGTTACAGCCTTATTCCAAAATGGATTAAATTCATTTTTTTCCTCAGAATTCTACACACAACACCATAATGACAACGTGAAATAAGTTTACTTGCGATTTTTGCAAATTTATTAAAAATAAAAACATTGAGAAAGCACATGTACATAAGTATTCACAGCCTTTGCCATGAAGCTCAAAATTGAGCTCAGGTGCATCCTGTTTCCCCTGATCATCCTTGAGATGTTTCTGCAGCTTAATTGGAGTCCACCTGTGGTAAATTCAGTTGATTGGACATGATTTGGAAAGGCACACACCTGTCTATATAAGGTCCCACAGTTGCCAGTTCATGTCAGAGCACAAACCAAGCATGAAGTCAAAGGAATTGTCTGTAGACCTTCGATACAGGATTGTCTCGAGGCACAAATCTGGGGAAGGTTACAGAAAAATTTCTGCTGCTTTGAAGGTCCCAATGAGCACAGTGGCCTCCATCATCCGTAAGTGGAAGAAGTTTGAAACCACCAGGACTCTTCCTAGAGCTGGCCGGCCATCTAAACTGAGCGATCAGGGGAGAATGGCCTTAGTCAGGGAGGTGACCAAGAACCCGATGATCACTCTGTCAGAGCTCCAGAGGTCCTCTGTGGAGAGAGGAGAACCTTCCAGAAGGACAACCATCTCTGCAGCAATCCACCAATCAGGCCTGTATGGTAGAGTGGCCAGACGGAAACCACTCCTTAGTAAAAGGCACATGGCAGCCCGCCTGGAGTTTGCCAAAAGGCACCTGAAGGACTCTCAGACCATGAGAAAGAAAATTCTCTGGTCTGATGAGACAAAGATTGAACTCTTTGTTGTGAATGCCAGGCTTCACGTTTGGAGGAAACCTGGTACCATCCCTACAGTGAAGCATGGTGGTGGTAGCATCATGCTGTGGGGATGTTTTTCAGCGGCAGGAACTGGGAGACTAGTCAGGATAAAGGAAAAGATGACTGCAGCAATGTACAGAGACATCCTGGATGAAAACCTGCTCCAGAGCGCTCTTAACCTCAGACTGGGGCGACAGTTCGTCTTTCAGCAGGACAACTACCCTAAGCACACAGCCAAGATATCAAAGGAGTGGCTTCAGGACAACTCTGTGAATGTCCTTGAGTGGCCCAGCCAGAGCCCAGACTTGAATCCGATTGAACATCTCTGGAAAGATCTTAAAATAGCTGTGCACCGACGCTTCCCATCCAACCTGGTGGAGCTTGAGAGGTGCTGCAAAGATTTTTAATAAATTTGCAAAAACCTCAAGTAAACTTTTTTCATGTTGTCATTATGGGGTGTTGTGTGTAGAATTCTGAGGAAAAAAATGAATTTAATCCATTTTGGAATAAGGCTGTAACATAACAAAATGTGGAAAAAGTGATGCGCTGTGAATACTTTCCAGATGCACTGTAAATGTGCAATTTAACTGTTTTAATAGCATTACATCATAGGATGAAATGATATATATATATATATATATATATATATATATATATATATATATATATATATATATATATATATATAATTTTTTTTTTTTTTTTTTCATTTTTCAATATTTTGTGGTAATGATTCACAGGAAATTTTCCCAGTGATGATCAGTCTGTTAGTGGGGGCTTCTTTGATATTCTTAAAGGAGGCACTGAAAGGATCCTTAGTAACATCAAGGATACGTCATCAAAAGTCATTCAGTCAGTTGCAAAGTAAGTTTTTATGTAACATAATTTTTCTTGCTATTGCTGTTAGAGAGATAAATTAAACATCAGTGGTTGCATTTTCATGACCTTAAGACAGACAAGCACAGACTAATCTAGGTCAGGAATAAAGATGTGTTCAGTGTGTTGACCTGCAGTACAGCAGAAATGTGTAAATCTTCACAAGGTTGTAAGAGAAGACAGATATATTTTATTTTTATATATTCAGCCATTTTTATTTCTCATATACATGTTTTTGGTAAATGCATTGTATTTTTCTAAAGTTTATTAAGGTCTCAACAAAGTTGATAAAGCTATAGAATTTCATTATTTTGTGCATATGATTTTATGAACAGATAAATTTATAAATTCAGTAAGAGTAAAATAAAGTATTGCTGTATTAGCCATATCAAATATTTAGCAGGATTTGGTCATTTATAGAAAAAATTATTAATTTCTTGGGTCAATAGCAGCCATCCATAGAGTGAATGTTATTCTAAATAAATGTTTATGATTTAAAGAATCCTTGACCTAAAACTCTAAATGTGTTTATCTATAAAAAGAAGACAGGCTAATGAGCATAAGTGCTTAACTGCTATATTGTCAGCCGACAAGGGTCTGCAAATCCCAAGAGAAAGGTGAAAACCATTGTATTCATCTCACTTTTGGAATGCCTTCCTTTAAAAAAAAAAAGTATTTCATCAGTCACATGCCACTAGCAAGGAGACAGATGCCAGCAACCATTAAGCAAAATGTAAATGGCTCACAAAAATGTGTTGTTGAATTCAAGAAGTATCACTTAACCTATTAATACCTCTTATGAGCAGTGAAATACAAAATTTCTATACAATGACCATCCATTCATTATGTACTAAATATATGATCATGCATTTTGTACCTTTTTTTTGTCAGTATTTCTCCAGCATATTTTTTAAAGTTTTCAATGTTTGATTGATGCAAGTAATGTCTAGTGTCATTTAATTTATTTCTTCCCAACATGTCATGATTTTTTGCCATTTTTCTTTTTGTTTCTTCCTTCTTCATTTGTATTTCTTTTTGCATCAAATCATGATAAATATCTACTGCTGATAGCAGCCCCAGGTAAATATTTATGAAGAAATTTGTGTGCACTAATACAGTATATCCACACCACAGCTAATGGGCTTGATCTTATTACTATAATGAGTTTGTTGATGTGTGTGTGCGCATTAGTTCCTAATCTGTTTTTTTTTGTTTATTGAATTTATTAAAAGCATAACATTCCATACAAAGAAGTCAAATTTAACAAGACTAAATTCAATTCAACCCCCACCCAAGAGAAACAGAGGAAGGCCAACAGCCAGAGTAAAATTTCAAGAGTAGAAAAGAGGGAAGAGAATCCTTTTCCCCCAATATAAATGCTTATTCTAAAATGTTATTGATTAGATCCTGCCAAGTTTTAAAAAGGTTTGAACAGATCCACAAAGTGGGAATTTGATTTTTTAGGTACAGTGAATGTCATGTTAAAATCATTCACAGAATACACCAGGATTTATCCCACTTATGTAGTTTTGTTGGAAATCCTTTGATTAATAATGCCTCCTTTAGCATTTTGCTGTACTATCTGGCCCTCCATTTTTGGACCTGTTTTTTCCAAAAAGCGTGGCATATAGAACATTGCAAAACATATCATTAAAGTTACTTAATAAAGCATAAAGCATCTCTTCTTTGTTTTCAAATGCTGTTTTGGCATTGGACTGACAAGAGCAAATAAATGATACTGCTCTAACTTTTTGTTTTTACCATAAATTTGAAAAATGCAGCTGTTTGTGTGCAATTTTGGAATACTGTTCCATAGTGCTGGGCGGTATGACCAAAATTCTATATCACGGTATTTTTCAAAATTATACCGGTTTCACGGAATTAGATGGTATTTTTTTCCCATGCATGACTGGATGTTAACCACATTTTCCACTGCAATTACTGGCTAAGAATAACCTATTTCACTGTCATTAGAACTGTACATTGTACAAAAAAACATTTTAATGTGCACACAAGTATTAATACAGGTTTGCATGGCCCCATAAAGTGGTTTTCAAGAGGGTGGCACTAATGAAGAGAAGGAATCGCATTACATGACAGATCCAGTCAAAATATAGAGCCTTTTTATTGAACAAAGTTAGCAAACAACTTAAACTAAAATTTTGACGACATATTTTCAACCATCCAAAGAGGCATTTAGACTTAGTAAAATATCCAGAGGTGCTTTTTAAAAGTTGTATTGCACTGAACATGTCTTAGAAAAGGAATAAACAGTAAATATTTTTGTAAAATCAACTACACTTTGTTAATGTTAACAATCTCTGGCCACTGACACATTAAAGTGACTTTTTAAACAACTTTACCATCATTAAACTGCATAATTTTTAAACTAATAAATAATAACAATAAAATAAATAATAGTATTATTATTGGAAGTTGCACTATTACTTCCAAGACTTCAAGCCCAGGTGCATTACACAGTATTCACCAAATTAAAATAAAATAAAACAAGTGCAACTTGGTGATGACATCTTTACCAACTGAACCATCATTAAGGCAGACTGCATTAATATGGACCTTGCTTCAAGCTAAGCTATATTAATAAATAATAAAACTGCAACTCGCATTTATAATGCTATTTGTGGTATAGCCCTACGAAAGCGTATTAGGGCCATGGTGAAAAGAAAAAAAAAAAACTATATGTCGAGATTAAAGTCGACATTTCTACTTTATTCTCGCCGTTTATGTCGAGATTAAAGTTGACATTTCCACTTTATTCTCAGTTTATTTTGTCATTAAAGTAGAATGTTATAAACTAAACTTCATCCTAAAATCAATGTTTAATTTGCTAGATTTTCTCAAACCCCATTATAAGTTAATGTAGCACATTAAATGCTTTGTGTTAAGTGTTCTCTGACCCAGATGTTAAATCGCTACGCGCTTCTTAAACAGACTTTCTCTGCACTAAGAGGAGGCGCAGGCAGCGATTGCTGCACAGAATACATTGACTTCATGATATTCCTGCTCTCTGAAAATGTAGAATGCTAAGATAAATTTTCATGAAGAAATGCATTAAAGCAGGTATTAAACATGCACGGTAGTGCTGCTCCCTCGCAGTAAGGGGTCCCCAGGTGTACGTTCAGTGTAGAGAACTTTATGGTAGTTCTGATGAGGCTCCAAATAACAGGATGTATGAATGGGTATTGCACAGGTTTAACTTAAATATTGTGTAAATATTGGGTTTGTGATCTGGTGGTCGGAGACACGAACACAGAATTCAATTGATGTTCTTCTGAGCGGCTTTCTTTATTGCATGCGTGCTGTATCTGTCTGACGTACCAAACCCCCAGTTCCTATCTTTCCTTTTTTCTTTCTCCACATGACCAATCACCACATGATAAACATCTTTGTGAAATTAAAACTAGTTATAAACTCAGACTATGGAGTGTTCAGAACTTTAAAAAAATCTTCGTTATACATGTTTAATTATGCCATCCATTCAGGGTTGCACCCATCCCAGCAAGCAGGAGCAAATCCTGAACAGGGCGCCAGCATATCGCAGGGTGAATACGAGCAATACATACACTAGCAGAGTCAATATAGCATAACAAAACCCCACATCTTACATGACTTTGAAAAAAAGTGAAGCACGCCGCGTAAACCCACCAGAAAAACATGCAAATTCAAGGCAGGGAACACCTGGGACCCCCTTGCTACGAAGCAGCAGTGCAACCTCCACATCACCGTGCCCCCACATGATTAATACATGCTTTAATGCATTTCATCATGAAAATTATATCAAGTATTTATCTTAGCATTCTAAATGTTCAGAGAGCAGGAATATCATGAAATTTAATGAATTCTGTGTGGTGATCGCTGCCTGCGCCTCGCTCTTAATGCAAGAGGAAGTCAGTTTAAGAAGCACGTAGCGATTAACATGGCTCGGGGAACACTTAACACGGAGCATTTAATGTGCTACATAACTTATGACAGGGTTTGAGAAAATATAGTAAATTAAATATTCATTTTAAGATTAAGTTTAGTTTACAATGTTCTACTTTAATGACAAATTATGAGAATAAAGTCAACATGTCGACTTTAATCTCGACATAAACGGTGAGAATAAAGTAGAAATGTCGAGAATAAATTCAACATGTTGTCACACTATTACACAGTACCCAGGTACATTACACAGTATTGAAAAAAAATAAAAACAAGTACAACTTGGCTTGCAGTTTTATCCAGTAGTATAGAAACAGTATTCACACATTTGAACATAATGGTCCACATCCGACCTTTTAAAACCAAAGTATCTGCAGACACGGCTCCTTTTTTCGGCAAACGTTCTTCTGTGTCATCATGTTCAACTTTTCATCGTCTGCTACAGCTTAAGTTTCAGAGTGTTCTCTGTCCATTTTCACTGTTCAATACCTCCACTAACACATGTACTCCGTTGCATGCCTGTTTAGTGGTGCAGCAGTGAAAAAGGTCCCCCATTAAACAGTTTCCCGCTGCGCCAAGTTCCGGATGTTGTTTAGGCTATTTAAACCAGTGCTGCGGTATAAGAAAAATCCATATCTTAACAAAATAAAAAAACGTTTTTTAGTATGAACCAGTATACCACCCAGCACTACTGTCCCACAAATCGGTCTTTGTTATATGCATTTTGCTGTCAAGATAGGATAGAGCTCCCTGCAACAATAACCAGAATCAAACAGCTACAGAAAATGGATGGACAGATGTAACGTTTATTGTATAGTACAGTGCCTAATGTTGGCATCCCAAAAGAATTGTTCTAGCTTTGCTTATTAGTCACACCCTGCAGAGTTTTACAGTAGTTAATGCAGTGACACTGGGATTTTCAGTATATGGTTGTAACACATTTAAGTATTTTTTCTTAAAATGAAATCTCTTAACTTTTTTTTTTTTTTTTAATCTTGACATTTATTTATTTTGCATACCCGTGGGACATGTACATTTTGGAGAAATGTGTGGATTATGAAACCTTCGGGAGCTCTTTGTCACTTACAAGCTTTCAGATACTTAAAGACCAGATATACTCCGTTGTTAACCAGCTATTCTCAAAATGTTAATTTTACAGTATATACAAGTACTTTTTTCTTGCAGTTTTTCCAATTTTAAATGTGTCCTAATAATGTTTAAAATAATATGCCCGTTATAAATGAGGTAAGGTTTTGTGCAGCCAATTACCCCTAGGTGATGCCAGTAAGCCAAGTCATCATTCCTATATTGGTGAAATCAGTGCTGGTTTGGCAGCCAGTAGTTCACCACTAGACATATTATAAATTAATGTGTCCACCATTAAACACAAAATTTTCCTGATACGTTTAAAATACCACTGTTAAAATACTTGTGAGAAATACACACAAAACATTACCAATAGGTGATGCTAGTGATGCAGCTGATGCATTCAAAACATTACCACTAGGTGGAGCAACATTAAGCTGCCTACATCGTGTAAATAAGCATTGAAGCTGAGATCAGTAAATTACAGTGTCTTAAATTTTAAGTCATAATCTCTACTATAAAGCATAAAATATAAGGTTGACTGTGTTACAGGATTTTGCAGGGCTGGGAATTTTCAGTGTGCATTACCACAAAGCATGAAAGTCAAGTACTCTTTTCCATAGTAGCATGTCGGTGTGCAACACAACAAAGCATGAAAAGAAAAAAAAAATCAAGTACAGTACTTGAGTGATTTTTGCACTGGTTGCATTTTATAGAGACATTACCTACATGCATTAGCACATGTGTGTAGGTTTCACAGAAGGGCTAGTAGGTGCAGGTATCTCTTTGTCTGTAGTGCACATTTGCTTATTTGGGACTGGCTTTTCAGAGTAATATGATGTTTATTTTTTCTCTGTCTGAGGTATGCTTCAGCATTCATTTTAAAGGCATTACAGCCAATGTCTTTAAAACTTAAGTTACACAAAAGTAAAACATTTCAGTGTCTTGTGTTCAAGATGTTTATGGCAGATCACAATGATAATGGCAATGTATTGTGAACCCCTAGTCCATGTCCCAAAATCAACAAGATTATAAACATTATATTAATAAAGTAGTAATATGATAAAAGTATTATTTACTTGAATAATAATATCTTGCACCTACCACAATCCTTGTGAGATCTTTATAAACATTACTTGCTAACACTATTGGGATGTACAATAATTTTGTCTGGTTACCCATGTACCAGTTGTATGAAAAAAGATTTGTGACCAATTCAAAAATTAGTCATGTTAATTTTCTTCCAACCTGTTTTTCCCCCCACTTTAGTTATGCTAAAGGTGATTTAGATCTGTCCTACATTACTTCAAGAATAGCAGGTATGGCGAACTTCAGTTTGTATGATAAAATTAATGTCTTTTTTTTATATTTTGCAAATTATGTTTAAAACCTGACCTGTTCTCTGTTCATCTGTGCATACAACATTTCTGGAACTAATAAAGTAGTTTCTCTTTATTATTGAGTTGGATACAGGAAATAGTCAGGTTTTGAAAATAGTGTACATACTCTTTTTATTTGTAAACAGAAAAAGCTGCTAAGATTTCAGAAAATTAAACAGACCTAGTGTATACCATAGTCATAGTGTGTTGTTAGGATAGTTGGCCTGTGACACATTAAAGTTAAACCCCCATGCAATCTTTTTCTCAACTGCACCAGTGGAGGTTTGGCTTTTGGCCCAGCTCTGTTCACTTCATTTTTAAAACATATGTAAAAGTTGTGATAAGCCAAGATTTTCTCCAGAATTACCTCTGCCAAACACACAACTGTCTCTCTTTTTGTAGCATTTATCAGCTGTAGTGAACAAACATTTCCTACAAAAGCATGCATTAGTGGCTCCCTACTCAGTGAAGTGCTTTGAGTAGTGAGAAAAGCGCTATATAAATGTAATGAATTATTATTGATAAAGTAGATCCAACCAATTTCTTTTGACTAAATGGCTTTTCACATATGTGAAGACACAATTAAAAATTAAGGGGAAGTGCATTTAAGGCTGATACTGTATCGGGACAGCTAAGTTTGGTTTTTTTTTTTATCTGCTGCACAAGATTTTCTTACAGGAGACTGTTAAAATGTGAAATATGCTTCTAATTTACTCATTCATTTTAAGATTTAAAATTTATAGTGAGATGGTCTTTGTTTCTTATCTACACCAGTCTCTGAACCATTAATACAAGGTTGTTTTTTCTGCTTAGTGTTTTTAGTTATTACACAAAGCTGAGACTTTTGATAACCTATTTATTTATCATATACAGTAGACAGGATGACTTATGAGCCATTCTTAAATCTAGAATATAGGATGTCATGTGATTAAGGAGTATTTATATTGGCAACACCGCCTAAGGATTGGACAAGCAGAAACATGCTCAGTAAACTAGCTTTTAGAATGAAACCCTAGACATAATCTTAAATTACAAGAAATAGTTAAGAGGAATGTAACAGAGAACAATGTAATTTATCTAGGTGAAATGAACTTTTGTTTATCAGTTGGGGTTATCATAAGTAAGTTAAGGTTGTATGTAAATGGTAAGTTATGATAATGTGTTTAGTAATTGGTAATGATTGCTTTAGAAGTATGGTATACACCTGCGGTGGGTTAGCACCCTGCCCGGGATTGGTTCCTGCCTTGTGTCCTATGTTGGCTGGGATTGGCACCAGCAGACTCCCGTGACCCTGTGTTTGGATTCAGCAAGTTGGAAAATGGATGGATGGATGGTATACACTGTTTTCCTTTACAGAAAGGCCATTTACTGATTCATATTAACAAGTAAATATTTGCATAGAATGGTATCAGTGATAGAAACCAAATGTTAAAACAACACTGAAATTTTGTATGGAAAAATATTGTTACTGTACTATGTTCAACTTAATACTTAATGGTCTGGATCAAGATATAAATATAAAAAAGCTTTGTCAATCAATAAACATTATGTAATTTCTACCTGTAATTATATAGCTTTTTAGGTAATAAACTACCTTTAAATAATGTGTGTGGGTGTGTTACACATGTAGATTCAAAGCAAATATTTAATAGAGTTTGCTATTTCTTTCTTAGTAATGTCCTTTCCAGCAGAAGGTGTAGAGTCTGCTATTAAAAATAACATTGAGGATGTGAGACTGTTCTTGGATTCTCGGCATGCTGGGCAATATGCTGTCTACAATCTGTCTCAGCGTGCTTACAGATACTCCAAGTTTCATAACAGGGTAAGTTGAAATGTTTTAATAGCTGACAAAATGAAAACCTAAGACAAGTTCTTACTTCAATGAAGTCCATTTTACATTTAAAATTGCCTGTGAACTGTTTCAGTTGGTTGTTTAGAAATATTCTCTTTACAGTCTTAATGATAATTAAAGTCACTGAAAATGCAAGCATATTTAGTTTGATTTCTAGACTTCTGGGTATTGAACCTGCGTAGAAAATGGAACTCTGAAGTCGCTTGGATAACTTGTTTGTTCTAATAGATTCATTTTCAAGTAATTTACTGTCCCTTACCATCCTTTTTGAATGGAAGTTTGCTGCCTGCTCTTTTTGTCATCTCTTGAGGTTTAAATAATTGTTTTCTTGTCGGTTGTATTATATAACTAAATTTCAACTTTGTCATTTCTACCCATTCCCCACACCCTACTTTTTTTTTAGGTTTCTGAATGTGGTTGGCAATCAAGAAGAGCTCCTACATTGCAAAACCTGTACAGCATTTGCAAAAATATGCACCAGTGGCTCAAACAAGATCAGAAAAACATTTGTATTGTTCACTGTCTTGTGAGTTTTGTTTCCTTATATGTGATTGCATTGTTGTCTCACCCCAAACAAAAATGTTTTATTAGATATTTTGAAAATAATTATTTATAGTTTATAATTTTCAATATATAAAATATGTTATGAAAAATGGAAAAAAAAAACAAATTTAAGTTCATATTTTTATGTTCAAATTTCTAACTGATTTAGTTGCTAGACCTAAATATGCAAGTAAGCTAATTTGCCTGTTTAGTGAGATCTTAGCCTCCCATCTTAATCATAATCTCTTTTACGTGTGATTCATTGTTTTGCGTGAGGAACATGATTGTAGAAAAAGTCTATGTGACAAGCACTTTTAACATTTCATGCGGTTTTGATTAGATATTATTTGCTGTTATTTGCTATAGTTGTTGGGCAAATTCATTTTCAAGTATCAGTCATCATTTCAGGCCATAGGATATCAAAGAAGTCTAATACAATAAGCAGAAAATGAACCCATAGATGGCAAACTAGCTAGAAGATTAATGTAATAACAGTTGTGTTTGCATTTACACACACAAAAAGATATGTAGACAAATATTGCTGTTAACTGCATTATTTACCAAAGGTGATTATAAGCTTACTTGCTTTCTCTACAGATACTACAAGGTGATCAGTAGCAGAGATGAGCAGATTATATTTTGGCAGTGTATGTTGACAGTGTACTTTGTCTCAGACAGTTAATTCAGCCACCTGTGGTGAAGTCCACATGGCAGTTGTGTAATGCAAACCTTGTAAATCTCTTTGGGATATCCAAGCATAAATGAACTATACAGACAAAAAACATAAAAAATATCAAAATGTTAGTTTTTCTTGGTAAGTACTGAATGGAGGTGTTCAGTAAATGACAAACTAAAAGCTGCTCATCTATCCCACAGACAATGTTTCATTATTTTATTCACATGAATACATTTTATAAACCACTACCATCATCCTCAATATTACTGAGCTGTCTTCAACTACGTTGTGAAGTCAGTATGCCGAGTCTTCCCTCAGACTTTGCTAGTAGAAAATGTGGCATTTATTGTTAGCACATGTATGGCTCGCTTTAGTGGAACCATATAGGAAACTCTATAGCCTTTCTTGGGGAAAAATGCTAACACCATGAATGAATGAAACAAAATAATAATCATTTGGCAAAACTAAATGACTGTACTGCAGTTTTACTCTTAAAGTAATATTTCATATTATGCATATCTTAAACATTTAATTAAAGTATACAATTTCCTTGAGCCCCTCATATTTAGAACACTATTTTATAGGTCTTTACAAAGCAGTCGATAATAATGCAGTCATACATAAAATGAAGCAGTGCATTGAATGTACAGTACATAGAGCATATGTAAACCTAGACTTTATAGTAAAGTCAGCAGAGGCATTCAAAATATAAATGCTTTAAAAGGAAGTATCATGAAATTTAATGGTTTGGTTCATATAAGAGCTTCTCTAAAGCACAATTAGAATTAAAATTATATGGTGCCTTCTAGTGAGAATAGCTTTCCTTTCATCTTTTATGTTATTTACTGTTTGCCAAATTTATTATGTCAGTTGGACAAGTTTTTAAGAATGTGTTTCATTTAGATATTATGTGACAATCATTTTTGTAATCTGTTAATTGCTTCTCCTTTCAACTGCAGGATGGCAGAGCAGCCTCGGCTGTGGCAGTCTGTGCCTTCCTCTGTTTTTGTCGCCTCTTCACTACAGCTGAAGCTGCAGTCTACATGTTTAGTATGAAGCGGTGTCCCCCTGGTATTTGGCCATCTCACAAAAGGTAAATAATTCTGATTTTTTTTTTTTTTTGAAAAGCAACTTCTGTCAGTTCCAAGTTTCCTTGGGGTTGATGGACATAGAGTTTAATAATATTGATTGAAATGTTTGATTTTGTATTTAAATTGTTATTACTGTAGTCAGAATTATATGGTTGAAATTTTGAAGCCACTTTTATATGTTTAGTTGAAATTCATAATGTTTATACTGCTAGAAATCTGTAATCATTATCAGCTATTAAGTGTCATACAGGAGCAACAGTGGTATTCACTCTCATATGCCAAATTCATCATCTAAATTTTGCAATCATTTCTGCACTTTGACTATCCCTTTGTCTCTCTCTCTCTCTTTCTCTCATAATTCCATTACTTCTTTCATGGCTGTTATTCCTTCCCACACCTTTCCATTCTTGGAACTATGTCTACTGGCACATATGCCAATATGAAGGCAGCAGAGAAATGAACATAGTGAAAGTATCAATTTTAAGTTATTACTTTTACGTTCCACACAGTAGTTAGTCGTGATGAATCTTATTATCCCAATAGGGGAAATGTATTTAGTCATATGCACTAAAACTGAAAAATACAATTTCAGACATCAATAAAGTAGCATTTTCAGTAACTCCATTCTGTTCCAAGATTTTAGCCACGCAGATAAATTCTTTACAGATATAGATATATAGGTATAGATATATACCAAAAATGCATCTATTATTCATATTCTTTCATTCTGTTCAGTTAATGTTTATTTAGTGATCATCACTGAGAGCAAACTCAGAGTAGTGTAAAAAGTTCACAGATAAATTCAATTAGTTTTATGTAATATGACCTTTCTAACGGCTTCTTTTAGTTTTAATTACACTTAAGCATCAGTAAAATGGTTATTTGTGTCTGTGCAATGTGGCATATTAAGGACCTATGGTATGCAGTCAAAATTGCTTGTGAATATGGTGAATTTCACAGTAATTACTGAAGTATGCAGTATGAAGAGAAATGTGTCTCACTTATACCAACTCGGACCATTCCTATTTGAAGTTATTTTAATAGACCACACAGCAGAAATAAATAACCGCCTATTGATACTTTGTATGCATTATTAAGACCAAAGATTGTTAAGGTCTTGTTACATAACAGTTTGAGTACTAGCATTTTTGCAGTACCAAAACTTATGTATTACCAAAATTAATTGTACCTGTTTTTTGCAAAAAATGTGCTGTTTTAGTGCAATAAGTTTTCATATTAAGAACTGTTCAGTCTTTTTTATATATTTTCTGTACTTTGGCCAGTTGTAGCAAATATTTCAGTAGGAATTTGTGTTTCATTTTGAAGGGTGAAGCTTTAAAATAGATAATAAATATTGTGCACTTGAAATGCCTATAGTCTTCCAGATGTGGCAGAAGGTTACACAGTAAATACTGTATACACATCTTTGGGTGTCATTTCTAAAAATGGAAATGTCAGATTCTAAAACGCCTAAGAGCATAGTATCATCCGTATATTAAAAAATGTGTTTGTTGGAGATGACATTGTAATGTGTACTGTATGTAAATGCAGACTGCTGCTCAGGGAGTTATTCAATATTAATAGCTTTATGAGATGAAATATAACAATTAAATGTTACTTTATTGCTATGCTGCCAGTGAACATAATATAAGAAAAAATAGGTTTGACCTTATTTAAAAGACCTGTTACTTTCTAAACCAGCAACTGTAGCTGTATAATAAAACAAAATCCTGGCTAGGCTTTGCGCTTCCTCATTGTGTTAAGGGCTGTTGTTTAGTATGGGTAACAGAGTATACTCAGTGCCGTTTTCTGCTTGACAAACATACAGTATATGAGTGGTTTTAAAATGATTTACACTTGCAAGATAGTGATTCAGAACATCTGCCCAAAATATTTCATTGATGTTAAGTCAATAGCTGTAAATTAATTATGTCTTGGTTATTTGTTCATTCTAAAATTTACCAATTTTTTCAATACTAAGTCTTCTCCCAATTAACCACAGAGACAGACTATGAAAAGGGTGCAGTAAGTGATCTACACATGGCTATAATGTTTTATATCTGATTATAAGCTGAAAATGAGCTTTGTGTGATTTTACCCATTTAAAGTGTATTATAATAGTAAAAGTAATAGTTCCATTGACTACATCAGGTGTCATATCTTACTTTAAACTTTCTGGGATACAGCTTACAGTTAGCTTACAGTTCATATTAGACTTGTATTTAAATTATTGAGGTAACTTGTAAAGTGAAGTTTATCAACAGAAATGATCTAATTACTCCAGTATTCAATTTAATCCTGAAAATACTAAAATAGGTTTAATGCATTTGTTTACATCATATTTTGTTTTATATGAATTATGTTTTGTTAAACTACACAGCCCCGAATCATACTTGCTTAGAATTTAAATTGTAAATTTAACTTTGATTAATATATACTCCAAGTCTTTGAGGGCTCTTTATATAACCTAATGTTTCATAAAAGAGTATATATGATGTGCATATTTTTATCACTTCCAAAAAGGGTAAAACAGGTTCGTGTTTTTGCCTGCCTTTCTGTCTTTTAATCATAGGTATATAGAGTACATGTGTGATATGATGGCAGAAGAACCCATAATACCTCATACCAAACCTATCCTCATCAAATCAATCATACTGACACCAGTGCCCTTGTTTAACAAGCAGCGAAATGGCTGTAGGCCTTTCTGTGAAGTATATGCTGGGGACCAACGTGTTGTCAGTACCTCCCAAGAGTACGACAAAATGAGGTAATGTTTTATCAGCCTTCATATTTATTTAGCTGTTCTTATAGACTGAACAGTTTATAGAAATATCCTGTAATAATTTGTAAAAAAAACCTTCTGTGTAATACTTACATTTCTGAGTTAAAAAGATGTAATGATGTGTATTATGTTTGGTCTGTCTTATACAACAAAGTATTGCTTAGAAAAATTGATTCAGGTTGTTAATGAATGTCTTCTTCATAGGTCTCTCACTTCCCTTTCAAGCCATATATGCTGGTAAATAACATTAAACACAAATAAATCTAAGGAAAAATATCACCAATTCAGGAATGTTCAGTTTACACTGGCAAGGAGTGTGGCCTAATGGCTAGTTTATAGACTGTAAACCACAGGGCTGCATGGTTAATCACTGCCTCAGACATAAGGTGTTCTTCTCTGTATGTTATTTAGTATATCACAGTAGCGTAAAGCAGGAAACAACCCTAAACAGGGTGCAAGTCCACCAAAGGGCTTATTCATGCAAACACCCACATTTCCTCTAAGCCAACGGGGAGTCTTCATTGAACCTAACACCTTTATTTCTGACAATGTGTGAGAAAACCCAGACTATCCTGAGAAAATCTGTGAGGCAGCAATACTGACCCCTGTCACAATGCCTCCATATTGCATACTTCATGCGTGACCTGAATTGTACAGAAAGTAACTGACAAATCAAGTCAAATGATATCTTTGAAATTAATTTTTAACAGAAATGTAAGCAATGATATGACATATGAAATATAATACTATAAGCAATGTTTTCTGACAGGATGCCCCATTGTATCAGGTATGAGCTCAAAAGCAATAACTGTTTCTGATTATTTTTATTAGTTGCAAAATTTAAAAAATAACAAAAATACACATTTGACTTTAGCTTTAATAGGTAGACTCTCTTACTATTATTGCTTATTTATGAAGACTACTGTAGATCTATATTTCTTTGCATTTCTTATATCTAATTACTCAAAACTGTTAGTTGAGAAAAAGTCACTTGAAGGCCATCTTTTATTTAAATTTAAAGCCTTTTCACTAATGTTATTAGAGATGGAATACAAAATATATTGTGCTAATAATTTTTACTTAGCATATCTAAATCAGCACAACCCAAATGTTATTATTTAAAGTTATACTGTGTGCTATAAATAATTTACAAATGTCCATTAATTCCTGATTTTAATTATTTCAAGGTGGTTACTTTATAACTTTTCCTGTCTCACAGACTATAGCTCCCCACAACCCAAACTAACTGGGAAAACAATGGAAATGCATTATTAAATTGATATTCAATAGTTTTTAAAAGAAATGTGAAGTTTATACGTTTCTTCTAACACCATCAAAATTGTGTAACATTGTACACATAAAGTTGTATATAATCTGAAAGTATGTCATTTTCTGCTCCAGTTTTGGTATTTATCAATCACTCACTAACAAGTTCTTCGCAGATCTATATATTGTATAACAGTGCCATGTAATACAGTACATGTCAAGCAGGACCCATACTTGAAAATGACAACCAACACAAGTGCCGGAAAAGCTTTGTCAAATTCTAATGTGGTTAGATGAGAAATGCTACATGGTTACATTACCTTCTTGTTTGAACTATGCCTGAAAAAAATGAGAGGTCTGGTTCAATGACTAGAGATCTCCTACTGACGTTTAGATGCAGTAGAATTCTCATATAAGATTAGGGCACTAAGGGCATGTGGCACTTTCAGTGGGAGAATGAGGTCAGGAGTTTAAGGACACCTAGGCCTGCCATAGGGACTGTGTTGGGACAGCTTTAGAACATTCATAAGGTGTTCCTTGCCAGGAAAATAATTTCAGGCATATCCCTAGAGATTGCCCTATAATAGGGTTTTTTAGGTCTCATCTTGCCAATTGCCCATTTAAGCCTTGAGTCAGGAGAAGATTTAGGGCAAAGAATGATATGATGGAAAAGCTGTGTAGCCAGTGGAAAGAGTAGAAGAGAGAATCTGATTGCTTGAAGCATTGATACTTTGGAATGGTAGCCAGTGTATTAGTATAATTATATATATTGTGGCAGTTGACCCGGACACAGACAGGCAGACATGGAGAACTCACCCAACACACGTTTATTATACATATTTACAAGTGCACAACAACCCCAATAGTCCCCAAAGTCCTGGACAACAACAATGCCTTTTCCTTCTCTTCAGGCTACCTCTTTCCTCTGTTCCCGAACTCTGTCCACTTCCACCCTACTCGAGCCATCGAATGGAGGGAGGCAGCCCCTTTTATAATCACCCGGATGTGCTCCAGGTGCTTCCCAGCAATCTTCTACCGGCACTCCCCAGTGTGACTGAAGTGCTGATTGCGCACCCGGAAGCACTCCAGGTGTCCCCTCTTCTCTTCCCCCTAGCACTTCCGGGTGTGGTGGAAGTGCTGAGGTCCAGGGCTCCAAAGGCATTGGGGCGCCCCCTGGCGGTGACCACGGGCCCCTACAGAATTGAGCTTCAAAGCTCTGTACCCGTGGTCCCCATAGGTACCAGGGCGGTCGCCCCCACTTGGTCTGGGGAAGGCGTAAGCCCTCTTCCGGTCCTCCGAGGCGTCCCAGCCGGTTCATCCCTCCAACCACCTGTGACAATATATATAATATATATATATATATATTATTTTTATGCGAACTTCAGACATTTGTGCGGTATGCAATTGGACAATTTTTTGTTTTAATATAAAGTAAGAAATTTTCAATAAGAAATAGTTTATGTAAGCATTTTTAGTTTGTGGTATTTGCAGGTCTTTAAAGTAAACTATATTAGTGTAAGTCAAGGAGCTGCAAGCATCATTTACTGTATCTGAAGATATAAAATGTAGCACATAGTTGTCTTAAAAGACACTTTTCTACTTCAGATAGAGAGTCCAACCACAGGTACTTGCATGACCAGGAATGCAACAAACTATACAGTATATAAAGATAAAAATAGTTGAACTAATTCCATGCCTCAAATACAAAAAGTTAGAAAGAGAGAGTTATAAATGTTGTGATACATTCATTATTGTCTCAACAGCTAAAACATATTCTGTAACGTATTTATTTTGTACATGATTGCAAACATTTGAAAATACATTTAAAAATGGTATCGGTATTTTGTTGCATGCCACTATTTTAAATTTACCTGGTGGTACATACATGTTTATCAGTGTGTGCTTATTTCAAAGTTATGGCTTTGAAGTTGTTGTTTTCCTTTGATTTGCTCTTAAGTCTACATTGATTTTGTAAATGAAGACCATTATCCATCACAAGAAGTTAACCTTATTTTCAATATTTTAAAGGGAGTTTAAAATAGAAGATGGCAAAGCAGAGATACCCTTGGGAAACACAGTTCAAGGGGACATTCTGATCATCATTTATCATGCCAGATCAACTTTAGGAGGGAGATTGCAAGCTAAGGTATAGCAAACATTATGTTCTTCAAATTGAAGGATTTTCAGTTTTTCAGTCCAGTTTAGCAGTTTGGTCATATTTTAGAAGAAGGGCTTTAAAAAAAAAAAAAAAAAAAAGCTTTATTGTATACTTTTGGGCTGTGATCTGTCTGTTTCCCCTTAACTTTTCCATTTGTGGCTTCATTAACAGATGGCTTCAATGAAGATGTTCCAAATCCAGTTCCACACTGGATTTGTGCCTAGAAATGCCACTACAGTAAAATTTGCAAAGTAGGTGTCTTCAATTTTAAATTAACACTTTACATATTAATTTTTCATTGCTGGACTCGTTATGCTATGTTTAAATGACATTAATTGCTATTTTTTCCCTTTAGCTATCTATCATTATTAGCCATAACTATAACTTTAAAATTTTTATATAACAGCTGTTCCTGATTTTAATTCAGTATTCCAGTGTGAACTAAAAGTAATTCACAGGCATTGATGCTAGAAAATTTGCATTTCCTTATTATAGATCTTAAACTGTTACGTTTTTATTATGATGTCCTTCTTTATTCAGAACTAGCCTTTGCCTTTCTGAAACAAATTCTCATATTAACATATTGTTTAGAAGAATTTAAGCATACCGTGCCTAAAAGAAATAGACTATAATATTAGAAATATTTAGGGGATTCAGAGACTAGTTTGACTCAAAATTATTTTATTGCAGTAATTCACTAGTTCAAGCATTGTTTCTCAACCACCAAATGTGAGCTGGGGGCTGATGCTGGTGGGTTGTTCTTAATCCTCCAACCTTTGACTACCGTTCACCATGGGGGAACTCACTCTGGCAATCACACATTTTATTAAACAAGAGGGAACCTTTAGTGGGTCACGAAGACAGTTAAATGAGAAAAAGTAGGTCACGACACCGGAAAGTATGAGAAACACTGATTTAAAGGACTGTAATAGGGGCTTACAAGTGTTCCAGATGAAGGGTGGGATTCTTAGTGTTATACATAAAGGCACTTCAGGATTAAGCACTCCTGGTTATCTTTCAGTTACCTCATAGATAATAGGAGCGGTTACTTTATGCTTGATTTAGTTTATATGTTACCGAACAGAAATTTTGTATTTATGCTATATTGTCATCTACATCCATCTTTAACATGCTTGATGGCTGTTCTGTGAAATTATGTAGTATACATTTACTTCAAAAGAAATGCAGAGTACTGGTAAAAATCAAAGAATTATATCTGACTTAACTTCACTCTGTTTATTTATTGCAACTAGTCTGCTTAACAGCATGGCTTTAAACTATGAAGAACCTGTACTTCACTTGGTGAACATTTGCAGCCTCAAGGAGATGGTCCAGCCTCTAATATCCCAGAAATAAACATGTGACCAAAGTGCAGTAAAATTGCAAGTGCACGTAGTGTGTCATGGTAGGGTCATACCTGTACAGATAGTAGTGGGAGCTCTAGCTAGTGGTTGGTTGACTCAGGAATAATGTTTTTCTCGTCATACATATTTCATTGTATGTTGACCCTGTGTTAACTTATATATGAGAAATAAACCTAAACCTAATGCTCACATTTTTATAGGAATTAGGAGAAATCGAGATATTATTAAGCAAAGCTGCTAGGGAGGAGTGAAGGCAAGGAAAATACAAAGTGTTAAAGCAAGAGACATCTGAAATGAATTCATGCTTCTCACTAGACCTAAAAGTATTTGTTAGGTGTAGGTGTCTTGTACTGTTTTGCACATTCTGATACCACACCAGAATACTCCAGAGTTTACTTTTTGTTTGCCAGTAGCTGGGATCAGCCTTTAAATCATACTGAATACTGATTTCTGGGATGTTCACACAGACACTGCCAAGGTTAGAATTAGGCTGTACAGCACCCTTAAACTCAGACCTATCCTTAAATAAATAAGTCTACATGGCATCTTCAGAATGCTTGCGTTTTGAACAGCTGGGTACTTCTCCTTCGACTTGCCAGCCTGGAGGTTCCATATCTTGCTATTTGTTTTTGAGCAGAATTTTGGCGTTTATCAGGGAAGAGTGCATGAGTGAGTTCTTACACCTAGTAATTTACATTGCCCAAAAAACAAGTACAGAAATGTGATATGGTCAAATGAACCATTGTTCTACATTTTCTTTACAAATGGGCATATTTAAAGATGACATTAGACTTAGTTCTCCAGGTTGGAATGGTTCTAACAATGAAGGGTCTTGAATGATTCATTGTATACCAGCACACCTTTTTTAAGCATGTTTTTTAGCACACTAATTACATTAAAAGGTGTAGTTGATAATAATTTCTCCCTGATGAGTATTTAGATAGATAGATAGATAGATATTTATCTTCAACCATGTTGCTGATTGTTTTATTCCTATAGGAATCAAGTCTTGCAGTACTCTGATCATTAGTTGCAAATAAACTATTCCATCTGAGAATTTTTTTTTAAATATTTTTAATTTTCATTCCTTTACATTGAATATGTGGCACAATTTGTAAGTTTAATATTCATATAAATGTCATAGATTACACGTTCATTTTTTACAATATTGGTAGGCTTTTGTCTTTTTCTTAATAGTTTAGATATATAATAAATAATATAATAATAAAATGTTTTATATATAAACTTCCTTTTTTTTTACTATGCTACAATGTGGAGCACTGATTTTTTTTTCCCTTGCATTTTCTGCAAATATGTTTAAGGACATATAATAAACACAGAACTATACAGAAATACATACATTAGATGACTTTATGATCTTTCTTTAAAAAGAAAAAGTGTTTCTTTGTTTTACATTTTGAACTACAGTACTGAACATTTATGGAGATGGATAAGTTGCGTGTATTCTTTTGTAGATATGACCTGGATGCCTGTGACATCCAAGAGAAGTATCCTGATTTATTTCAGGTCAATTTAGAAGTGGAGGTAGAGCCTCGTGATCGCCACAGCAGCAGATCATTACCCTGGGAAAACTTCCCTACAAAGGGACTCAACCCAAAAATCTTATTCTCTAGCCGAGAGGAACAGCAAGAAGTTTTAGCCAAATTTGGTAAGTATATAATTAATTTATATTTGGTTGGCCAGAAATTTAGCAAATAATGGGTAAGTTATTTAGTTTCATTTTTTTAAATGATAGAATCCATTAAGAATAGTCTTCTGGACTGAACTTAATCAATTTCAGGTTTCTCAGGTTTTACTTTCTAGAGTTTACCGATAATTCTGTTGCTTGCTGTTTGTAGTAATGCGGTAAGACATCACACTGGCAAGCTGGGTTTTAAGGAATATAGTTGAGTGTTAGTATTCTGATGACAGCTTGACCTGACTGCAGGTAATCTGTATTACTAAATGAAGGTTGTATATATGCACGGATGCCAGACACACTGAAAGCGCACTGCGCCTCAGCGCCCCAGAGTCAAACCCAGCGGCTTCCCAGACTCAGTAGGTGGCACCCAAACAACACAACACAACCTGTGAACTAAACTTGAGGTAAAGCGTGCACACCAACAAGTTGCCATGGTGACATATTTAAACGTAGACATACAATAACTTTACGTCTCATGACCAGCAGAATCGTACATCAACGTCGCCGCCATATTGTGAGTGGCACTGCTGTGGAGTGAAGTAATGAATAATGTGCTGCTTGGGATTGTACAAACCGCTGTACACTCCAAACCAGATCCCGGGGGATTACATTTCATAGGTAAGGCTGAACAATTGTTTTGGTTATATTTGGCCATTAGAAAATCCTGTTTTATAATCTTTACTTTAGCTAAGCCAGGCTAAGCTAGCAAAGCTATGCATTTATATACTCAAGTGAGCCTCCAAACAACATTTTGGCTAAACGTGTTTAGTCACGACCTATGTAGGTTGTTGTTTGCTGTTATCATCAAGTTTGAGGAATGTTGTTTTTTCTCAAGGAGCACATTGAGGAAACGCAGTTTGAAATTGACAACCATCATTTTATGCTCATGTCTTTAGCTGTGTCTGTCTTCCACAAACTAAGGCTGCACCATATTGCCAGACTGAATACTCTCAAATTACACAATCTGAGTAAGTCTGTAGGAGATCAGTGAGGTTGTGGAGAGCTTTAAATGTTAAGAGCAGTATTTTGTATTGTATTCTGTAGTTAACAGGGAGCCAGTGAAGTTGAGAGAGAATCGGTGTAATATGTTCAGTAGATTTAGAACAACAGGTTATTATCCTGGCAGCAGAATTTTGAAGAAGTTGTTAGCGATGGATAAGTTTTTGTGGGATGCCAGATACAATAGCATTATAGTAATCTATATGTGAGGTGACTCGGGCATTAAACAATACTTCAGTACTGTGATGCCTAAGAACAGGGCGAAGTCTAGAAATGTTTCGAAGATAGAAGAAGGCAGTCCCTGAAATGTTACTTATATGGGAGGAATTATTTAATAATAATAATTATAATTATTAGTGTATAAATGGATATAAATAGTTTAATTTATTTAAACAATTCACCAAAATCTGTTTTATGTAAACGATACTGTTTTAAACGTTATTGTTTTTTCATTAGAAAACCCGGTTTCCATGTCTACCTGTATTAGTTTAAATGGCACTTTTGACACTCGCAATAAGGCTGACGCTCTGCCGTATCGTGTCGACTGGGAAACACAGTGAACGCGGCATCTATCTATATATGTCTATGTATTTAAACTTTAGGTAGTGGTGACTACTGACAGTGCCAGCGGTCAGTGTTCTCCACTCCACAGTGCCACCAGTGCTCCACTCCACAATGCCAGCAGTCCGTGTTCTCCACTCCAAAGTGCCAGCAGCTACTCCACTACACAGTGCCAGTAGTATTCCACTCCACAGTACCAGCAGCTACTCCACTACACAGTACCAACAGTCAGTGTGCCTCAACAGTGCCAGCAGTCAGTGTGCTCTAATCCACTGTGCCAGCACTCAGTGTGGCAGCTGTCAGTGTGGCTTATTTGAATCACATTAAGGTAATTCAGTGTTAAAAGTAAGTTCAATTATGATTCCTAACAGCAAACGACGTCTAGCTAACAACACACCCATAGAAAAACAAAAACGAGACCGCATGGATAAAAACAATGAACAAAGGCACGTACAACACGCTTCTCAAACGCCAGAACCAAAGGAGTCACGGCTCCAAAAACAAACAGCTTTTGTACAAATATATTTGTTTCATTAAATGAAAACTTTCCCAGGATGCGCCCACCCCTCCATGATTTTTCATCTCAACAAAGATCGGAGGGAACAGAAAGTAATTGCCATTCTTGGATTTGTGATTCTTTAGAGAATCGGGGGTTTATTGGTGTTAGAATAGTTGTGAGGTAATCAGTTATATAAAGTACAGGGTGCGCACAAAGTCCGTATACCCCTATCTTTGGGAGGATTTTGAAAGCTAAAGGTTACCTCTTAGGAATCCAAAACATATGTATGGATCCCTCCATGATCTCTGCATAGCCGAATGCGCCGCCAGGTTCTCCTGCTCATGTTCTGCAACATTTGCGGGGTGACTTTCTGGAACGCTGCATGAACCGCATGTTTCAGTTCATCGTTCGATGAATAACGGCGCTTCTGCATGTCTTTTTTGATAAACCCCCAGAGTGCATTATCTGGAGTTGTGAGATCAGGGCTTCTCGGAGGCCACAGAAGAGGAGCGGGATTGTTGTTTGATCCTTGTCCGATCCAACGATTCCTAAAAACCATCGCTGAGGTGATCATGCACGGTGATTGCGAAATGGGCATGTGCCCCATCTTGTTGAAACCAAACACTGTCAAGGACGCCCTGGTTTCTCAGTTGCGGGATGTGCCAGCCATTCAGCATTTCCAGATAACTGATTTGGTTAACAGAACCATCAAAAAACATCAGGGCCAAACAAATGCTGTGCTGTCATTCCGGCCCAGATCATCACGTGTGGTGGGCTATGCTGAATTTCTTCAAAGAAATGTGGATTTTCTTTTCCCCAGAAAAACACGTTTTGATTGCGGGAGCTGCGGTAAATCGCGCACTCGTCAGAGAACATAACCTTTTCCTTCTCAGCATTTGTTGGAAATTGGTGCAGCATCAGATCACAAGCTTCCTCACTTGTGTCACCCATCGCTTCGTCTTGGAACAACCGCAACATTGTTGCGATTTCTTGAGCGGCAGCAGGTTGCAGCACCAGATGGGATGTCAACACACCTCGAAATACCGGGAAGACTTGGGCTGATGTCCACAGGAACCAAATTGTCATGGTTATTCCTGTAAATGTTCCTAAAGATAGGGGTATACGGACTTTGTGCGCACCCTGTATATGGCAGGAATCAAACATAGTTGGTATTTTAGCATATCACAAGACATACTTATGTACCTACCTACATTTGTGCAAAGTGGCAATTTATACACTTTAGGTAGCCTAATATGCACATGTTTGGGACTTGGAAAAAAACTCGGAATAAAACAATAATGGCAAAAAAAAAACTCCAGTGAAAGATTTCAGTTCTTAACTATTTTAAACCAAAACTAGCACAGGTTGTAGAAGGACAAAATCCTGCCAAACAAACATGTTAGAAATTTTGGAACAGATACTTGGCTAAGTATAGCAAAGTAAGACATATAATAAAGTTCACTTAACCTTTAAAAAGCATCTGCTACAGTTCTAGACCAAAGATTAATCATCCAGCTAAGTGCTATTGGCAATACCAGTTGCATAGAAAATAGGAGTATGAATTTGTTATTGAGAACGTGATAAGTAAAAAAAAAATGTTCCATATAGGTTCGAGATTATCCTTGGAATTCTTTAGGAAGACATACTATTACTACTACATCTTCTAATTAATATTGATTACAAAGTTTCAGGTTTAGGAAGTAAACTTGTGAAATTTATTGGCAATGTCAAAATTAGACAATATTAAGCAAAAACAATTTTGAAAGACCTGAACAGTCTTTGAAACTCTAAAACAAAGTTCAGTTTAAAGTACCCAGTTGCATACTGTAAAATAAATGTTACTTATAAATGCAAAAGAAGCAACACAAATGTAACTATGATAATGAGAATTAATGTCTTTTGTTATATTATAAAATATTTTGAATGCAAATCAAGGAATGCTATACTTAGGGAACACTCTTTACCATTTTTAATAAAGCCTATGGTATTGTGTGCCCTTATGGTCAAAACAACAATGCAGCATGAAATTTTTGCAGGGAAATAAACATAACCTTGAATGAAATGAGCACTCTAGTCCTGACTGGTTAAGGGAACTGAATGTTTACATTAGTTTTCCTCCACGTCAAAAATGACACTTTACCTGGCAGTGGATTGGCATCTTGTCCTAGGCTGTTTCTTGTACCCAGTGCTGCAAGAGAAGCATCGATACTCCATGACCCTAAACTGAATTAAATGTGTTGGGAAATGTTATGTTATGATAACACATGGATAGTAAAAGTTGGTGAAGATTCCTGATGACTTTTAAAAAATAAGTAGAGTAAAGATGTGGGGCCCTGTTAGCTCCTGGCTAAACAAATACGTTTGATAAGCTAAATGGTAGTCTTTCATTTGCAAAATTTTAATCGACTTAATTCAAAAGGATTACAGCTGCAGTCAGTAAAAGAAAAAAAGTTAATTTTTACAAATTGTTTTGTTCAACACAGGTAAACCAGAACTCCCCAGGCAACCAGGTTCAACTGCCTTCTATGATGCAGAAACACCTCGGTCTGAGACCCATCAAGATAGTTCCAATACAGATCCAGAATCACCACAAAGTACAGATACTAATGCAAATAGTTTTTTCCAGACATTAGACTGGGATGGTAAGTCATTGTTATACAGAATTTTCTTTTGCAGCTTATTTAAAGTATGTTGTACAGTGAAACATTAGAAAAATGTTGTTTACTTTAATAATTAAATATTCAGTCACATGAAAAACCTAAAACTTAGGGAAAACAGAAAAGATAATATTTAATATATGAACACATTTTTTATGTTGTCTGGAGCATGTTGTGTATTAATCAGTACATTCTTTGGCATAGGACTACACTGTTGCATCACAAATAAGAAACAAGAGATTATCTGTTGTCCATTGTGTAGGTTCTCATCTTGCTTAAGTGAATTTTCAGAAATGCTTTATGTGTTGGTTACAGATGTTCCAAGCAAGTAAAGAAAATGGGAAAAAAAAAAATTACATAACATCATGAACATGCAACATTTTCTTTTTAGAATATGTTTTATTGAGCTTATATATCACATTACAATAAGTGGACCAAAGTTCAGTCAAGTGTACAATGAGCCAAATGTTTTAAACATTGATGTTTAAAATTAAGTTACATTAAGTTATGGAGTTCAGATCCAAGGTTTCACTTGGCCATTCCAGAATCCCCTCTAATTCTTTTTTTTTTCAGCTATTCCTTAGAGGATTTACTAATATATTTAGGGTAATTTTCTTCTTGCAAGGTCCACTTTCAGTTGAGCTATGGTTTCTTATAGATGGTACTTGTGTTCCCTCTAGCACAATGAAGAATTCAAGGTGGTGAGCTGCCCAGGCTCTGAGGTAGCTAAGCAACCCCAAGCTATAACATTTCCAGCACCATACTTTTACAGTTGATATCAGGTCCTTCTGGTCACATGCTGTCTTTGGATTTTGTCAAATATGTATTTTGGTGCTATGCCAAAATAACTCTTATCTTTGCCTCATCTTTCCAGAGCACATTGTTCCAGACATCCTGTAGATCTAAATTGTGAAGCCTCTTTCTAATGGTAGACTCGTGCACTTTCACATCAACAGAGGCAAGAGTTACCTGTAGGATCTGTGATGAAATTCTAGGGTTCTTGGAGACAAGTTTTTTTTTTTTTTTTAAAAAGCATTTCATGAGGTGTGCTTACTTTTTCACATGACTGTATTTGATGACTCGTACTGTACAGCCTTAATATGACTCATGTAGCATTGCAAACATTATGTCATTTTGTTTGTGCATGTTTTTCCAGCATCCTATGATCTCCATTTCATTTAGAATCCTAGATAATCTGTAGTTATAATGGTTGAGCATCATCAAGATTGAAATATAAAAATGAATAGAAAGAGCTAGATAGATTCAAAGATAGAAAAAGAGACAGTCAAGCAATCTGTCAATCGATCCACTGTAGGTGGTCAGTCATTTCAAAATTCACCCAACTATAATAACTAAATTATGATAGGTTAATTGTTATCAGGTTGATGGCTCAATGTATGTTGTCTGAGAAAGTTAAGGTTATTTCCCAAATTGTTTCTTATATAACAGCTTGTAGAATTCTAATGTGACACAGTGTGTGTAAAATTTTGTTTGAAAATGTACACATTTGTTGAATCTGTTACAATCTGTTTAATCTTGGTTTTTAATATTCAATACTTACAGACAAAATGTTTGGGTTTTTTTTTTGCGATACAGATGGAAGAGAAAAAGATGTTATATCAGATGGAGATTTTATAAAAGAAACTGACTTGGAAGATCAAGATGATAATAGCAATCCTTCTAATCACGATTTTTCCCCTTTGCATGGAGAGGAGACTGATTTGGAATGTGAACCAGATGTAACTAGCCAGCAACAGAATACTGAGCCACTTTTTGATGTAGATTTTACAGAACTTACTAAGGAATCCAAGGCAGAAGAAAGTGTGGACCTATTGGGACTCAATACAGAGACCCAGCCAGTGGAGGCACATATACAGGGAGGAATGAAGACCTCCTCTAGTAATGCTGATCTTCTTAATGATTTGTTTGCCCCTTCTGGAACTGCCATACCACAGACCCTAGGAGGAAGTACTGAAAACCTTATTGGAGGAACTGAGGAACCGAATTTCTTTTTTATCACACCAGGGACAGGCAGCCTGGGACAGGGAACAATACAGTCAAATACAGCTGCGTCTGCTAATGGTAGGCCATTAGATTGATATATGACTTGGCATATTTTATATTCTAAATAATTTCATGTTAAAGTTAAAATGTTACAAATTGTGTGTCAAGTGTTCTTCTCTTTTTTGCTCCTGATGATTTCAAAATATTGTGCAACTTTTCTTGATAAATCCCTTTTCCTCATACATTTTTAAGCTATGAGTCTTTGCCAGTCTAGCACTGACAAAAACAATTATAAATTAAATGTGCTTTGTATTTATTATAACATTAATAATCCATAGCAATATTTTTCGGTGACCTAAAGGCGTAGCTCACATGTCATTTACAAACAATACCCTGACCTCATTGAATAACTGGATTTCTATAGTTTAAATGCACATTCATTCATTTTAGAGAATGTTAATAAAGTTGCCATAATAATTAGTAAAAGTATAATCTTACCATATTCTCTGTGACAAAAAATAAGAACAGTAGCTCATTTAGCCTGAAAACAGTGGATAATTATTTTCACAAAATCTGCTTATGATAATGAAAGGCACTATGTAAATAAAATATTATTATTAGTGGAAAAATATTTGATGTTAATATCTTCTCTCTTTTGTTTTATATATTTCAAGTAGCTGGTGACCCATTTGACCCTTTTGGCATTGAATCATCTTCTGTAGCTGGACATCAGTCTGATTCTAATCTTTTTGGAGATTTGCTAAACCCAAGTGGCACCTCCAGCTCCTTTCAGCCCTCAAATCCTCTTGTTCCACCTCCGTCATCCAGCTCAGAATTCTTCAATCTAAGTAAGCCCATCATTTTCTTTTTTGGACTGAAGTAATGTGTTTCCTTCTCTTTGAAGGAAGGGTTTCCAAAATAGTTTTAGACTTATATGTTTGTAATAATACAGCAGTATAGTTTAAATAATTCAAAACCATTGGGAGCTTTATAAAGACTTAGTGAGTTCAATAACTTTGTGACATTTAATGTATAAAGATCCAAGTTGAAAGCTTATTAGCGTAACTGTCATGGAGGTCTGTGAAACTCTGCCTTGCTATGTGGAAGTACATGTAAAAATAAGAAGATCTGGATGTAAATGCATGGCTCATATATTGGTGTAGCAGCACAAAACATAGGTTTATCCTTTTATGGTATAAGGGTTTTTGGCATCAATCATAGACAGCTCTGCATCACTGGAATGTGCTGAATCTCAATAATCCAATGGTAATTAACCTTTCACTGTATGTGGCTCGATGTATGTTAGATCTTTGATAAAAGCAGATTCATTCAGCAATGATACACTATGTATGCAAATTGCATAAATTACTAATGGAACGCAGAAGGCAATATGGATTTATTTGAAAGAAGATATGCTTGGGTATGTAAAAACACCATTATTGCTTTTGAGTAACATAAATGACTACTGGGACATAGAGTTACCTTCAGGACTAAGCGGGTAAGATACTGACTGACTGACTGAGAGTTATCTGCAGTTAAGAGTGTGAAAATATCTCTCTTTCACAAAGATTTATACAGACTTATTATTAAAAGTACTAGCTTCTGAAATTCTGGGTATGGTGTGCAGATGGGTATAGAAGTGGCTTAAATAAAAAAAAAGATAGATTATGGAGCAAGGATCCTTTTTTAAGTTTAGAACAGTCAAAATAGATTAATGCAGGATTGTGGTTATTCTTTGCTGTTTCAAATTTATACAACTATTTAATCCAAATGCATTAAACAAGTTTATTAAATGTGCTGATTTCACTGCAAGAGACCCGGGCTATTGTTCATAACTGATTGGAGGCAACTGTGAATTTTAGAGATAAATCAGTGTAGTGTTACAAGTTTTATGGGCCTGGTGGTTAACTCCCATAAGTTTATATCCCCATCCTTACCTATGGTCACCAGTTCTGGGCATTAACTAAGGGAATGACAGAATGAGTACAAGTGGTTGAAATGAGATTCTTAGGCAGGGTTGTCTCAGTGATGGGGTCAACAGCGCAGCAATAAGCAAGAATCCTACAACAAGCTCCTAGCTTCTCCAGAGAGAAGAGCATCTATTAAGGTATTTCAGCCAGGTAATTAGAATGCCCCTTGGAGTTGTAATGGTAATGACCCTCTGGGAAAATTCACAGAGGCATACCCAAGACATGATGGAGGTATTATATTTTTCAGATATCCTGGGAACATCTGGGAATTTTCATTGACCAGTTCAGAAAACTTGGCTTGGGATAGGTTGACCAGATCAGGATGTTGCCAAAACAGCCCTCACCCAGAAAATTGTCAGATCCTGTGTATTTTCACAATGGGGGCATTAGTGTAAAAAGTATATTGCATGAAGTTAAATTGGAATTGTACTTGTGTCATTGCCAGCCAGTGTAATATATTGATTAAAACACTGGTAGCTAAGCTGTGTATTGTCTTCAAAGGTGTACAAGTCAAAAGAAAATTTTGCTAAAGCTGAATAATGTACTTGTAAAGTCAGGTGTGTGATGACAGCACTAGCAGAAATTTAGAAAGAGCTGTTAATGTTTTTTTTTTTTTCAAAGCTTATAGAATACAAGGTATAGGAAAATACTTAAAGAGTTTATTCATTTCAATAAACCTGATGAATGATAAAAACAATAGAATATGGGCACAAGTAAAGCCAATGAAAGTTTTTAGATTAAAGAAAAAATTGTCAGTGGGAAGATGTAGTTAAGACAAAATGTTTCACAAATCTTAAAGTTCTGTATGTAAGTAAATATTATTTACTAGCCAACCCGCGGCGTAGCATACGCCGCATAATTATGTATTGATGGGTGACCACTTCCTGAATGACATAGTTGTCAGTATTTGTAGTCACAGTTGAGAAACACTTTTTTAATGTCTTTTAAGCACAGGGGAAACAATGAACATGTGAAACATCCGTAATGTAATAAGCCACCAAGAAAAGTAAAATTGCAACAATGGTATCTACAAAAGTGAAAACAAATTCGAGCCACGTGTATTTTTTAACTGCCTTGTGGGTCTGTAGTAGTGTTGCTGCTTTGCGGTAAGGAGACTCTGGAAGATTGTGTGTTCGCGTCCCGGTTCCTTCCTGTGTGGATAGTGCTTTGAATGCTGAGAACACCGCTATATCAATGTAACGAAGTATTATTATTCCTATGTGTCCAGTGCACTCTGTCGCGCGCGCGTCTGCCTGTATGTATGTATGTATGTGTGTGTGTGTTACACGCTCTCACTCTCTCGCTGCACGTGGTCCTGTAGGCAAATGCCGCAAAAATAATATATTGATAGCTGAACACTTCCGGAAAGATACAGTTGTCTAAAAGGAGAGAAAAAAATGAACATTTGCAAAATCCGTAATGGTGCTTTCAGTAAGTACAATGCACACGCGTTTAATTTGTGCGCCAGTTTTTGCCAGCCGACCGCCGTTGCACGGTCATTCAGCGATTCAGTTCCGAGACAAACATGCCTCTTCTTACCTGGTCCTCCCCCGTCCACCTTCGTTCTCTAAGCTTACACACCCCCTGGTCATGTGCCCGCTTGCAAGAGCAACTCACGGAGACCCGCCCACCAACATTAAGACCGTGGCGTAGTGGAGAAACACTTTTTAATGTGTTTTAAGCACAGGGGAAACAATGTACATGTGAAACATCCATAATGTAATAAGCTAACATGCTATGCTATGCTATGCACAGAAGTGAAAACAAATTCAAGCCTGGTGTATTTTTTAACTGTCTTGTGGGGCTGTAGTAGTGTTGCTGGTTTGCAGTAAGGAGACTCTGGAAGATTGTGTGTTCGCTTCCCGGTTCCTTCCTGTGTGGATAGCGCTTTGAATACTGAGAACACCGGTATATCAATGTAACGAAGTATTATTATTCCTATGTGTCCAGCGCGCTCGCGTGCCAGTATGTGTGTGTGTGTGTCACACGCTCTCTCTCTCTCTCTCTCTCTCTCTCTCGCTCGGTCGCTGCACGTGGTCCTGCAGGCAAACGCCGCAAAAATAATATATTGATTGCTGAACACTTCCGGAAAGACACAGTTGTCTAAAAGGAGGGAAAAAAATGAACATCTGCAAAATCCGTAACGCTGCTTTCAGTAAGTACAATGCACACGCGTTTAATTTGTCGGCCAGTTTTTGCCAGCCGACCGTCGTCGCACGGTCGTTCAGCGATTCAGTTTTGCGACAAACATGCGTCTTCTTACCTGGTCCTCCCCCCTCCACCCTCGTTCTCTAAGCTTACACACCCCCTGGTCATGTGCCCGCTCGCAAGGGCAACTCACGGAGCCCCGGCCACCAACTTTAAGACCATTGGATGAAGCAGGTGAGACGCTAATGAAACAGAGGCACAGGGCTTATTGATTTTTAAAGACTGCTTCCTTCATTGTGTTTTGAGAGGGAAACATACAATTGTCCGTGACTTACAATTGGAGGACCGCCGACGCTAATGAAACAGAGGCACAGGGCGTATTGGTTTTTAAAGACTGCTTACTTCATTGTGTTTTAACCTCAGTTGTAAAGGATTGTTTTAAGGATCCCATGGGATACCCCTCGCAAACCGTTTTACACGCTGCATATGGCGATTCACCTCCGCGAGAAACATGCCTCTATGAACAGTGAATGTGGCTCGGAGGTGCATGTGGCCTCTACGACAGACGAATATAAATGACGCCGTTTTTTTCTGTGTCGTCGAGTCCGAGTTGGTGGCCGTGGCTCTGTGAGTTGTTGTCGCATCCAATGGTCTTAGAATTGGTGGGCGTGGCTCCTTCCTGCGTGCGCTAATGGGTGTCTTACTTGTCGGCAGCTTAGTGAATCCACGCCCCTCCCGGCGTGCTTTCCATGGTTGGCTACTTGTCTTCTGGCTTAGTGAATTATATATATATAGATTATTACTTAGCCATATAGTTGTGAACATTCTTATATCAGCTTGACATTGTTTTGGACATGTCTTTTCACATCAGAACACTTATTATGTTCTTGTATTAAATCACTTTTTTTAATAATTATCAATTTAAGTGTAAAAATATTTTCTGTACAGTAGTAATGATCCTCACTTGTTGGATGCTCTATTATTTCTAAATGCAAGAATAGAAGATATGAATCAATTAATAATGGGAGAAGGGAATAGTCTAAAATTCATTCTAAAAATGTGTTTTCTCTTATATTTAATTTAGTGGTTGTGTCCAGTTCTCCCTGGGAATGATTTCTTTCATGATCGTGGCATGTTACATAACCTGAATCTATAAAGATATACAATAAAAGGTGATACCCCTTCCTAGTGATATGGAAGTAAGAAATCACGCAAAACAAGTAACCTAGCGTTGTTTAATGTCGGCTTACGCTGCATAAAAGATAAGGGAAGCAAATGACAAAACTCAGTTCGGAGTGGGGGCCCAAGGTATAGAGTCCATCAACATCGTTGGTGCAGTGGAAGGATTTTTATGATCAGATGACGATATCTCCCATCTGTCCATTGGCTTCAAATGTGTGCTGGGCAATGTTTCAAGGATTTATACTCTTTCTTCACGTGCAGGGCCTCCCTTAGGTGAACATGCACTTCCAAACAAGGCAGTGCTTAAACAAGGATACAGTTCCATTCTGACTTAAACAGATACAAATAGTACACCCCTGTGCTTAATCTGGCTGTGTCAGCTGTGCATGTGAGTAGAAAAAAGCAGATTTATAAGATATATTTGCACAGAGCACAGTGACATATTAAACGTATGCTTATTACAATGGTGATTGCAACAAATATTTTTTTTGCACTGGATTGGCTAATTAGTTTTCAGAATACCCATAAAAAAGATGTTGAAGTGCTTTGCAGTCAAGTTTTTCAGTTGCATCTATATTGTTTGTTTTGCACAAGATTGCATAAAATTTGCGTTACATTGTATGTACGTATGTATTTTGTTCTGCTTAAGTTGCTGCTTTTCTGTTATTCACATTTTTACTTTCAAGGGCAGCTGTTTTATTGGTTTAAAAATACTTGTGTCCATGATATATACTTTTACATTCAAGTCAAGTCAAGTTGGGGAGCATGCACTGGTAAAGCGCATTGTTGCACCCACCACACAACGAAACAGCTTAGGATCCTGGTTGGCAACCCCCCAGACAGACGTGCAGTCCATTCCCACCCTCCGGAAATGACCCTCTATCTGCCGCAGCCAGGCGTTATGTGGGCGACCCTTTGGCCTGGTCCAGCCACTCGGGTCCCCAACAATGAGAATCTTACGAGCTGGATCACCCTCGGGGAAATGCGCCACATGGTCGTAGTGCCGTAACTGACGCTCCCTCACAATGCAGGTAATGTGCCTCATTCAGGACTCCATGAGCAACCGCTCATTTCGACACAAAGTCAAACCAGCGGTACCCAAGGATTTTCCGGAGAGACACAGTACCAAAGGAGTCCAGTCTTCGTCTCAGTTCACTGGTTAGCATCCATGTCTCGCAACCATATAGCAAGACAGGAAGCACCAGGACTCTAAAGACTTTGTCCTTTTGCATAGATATCGGGAGCACCACACACCCCTTTCCAGCAACCTCATGACCCCCCCAAGCTCTCCCAATCCGTCTACTGACTTCATAGGAAGAGTCACCAAAGACATGAATGTCACTGCCAAGGTAAATAAACCTCTCGACAAGGTCAACACTCTCTCCGCAAACAGACATACTGCTGATGGCTGTGCCCAAGAGGTCATTAACGGCCTGGATCTTGGTTTTTATCAAGGACACTCGCAAGCCCAGACACTCGGACTCCTCGCTTAGTCTCTCGAGCGCCCCAATCGGAGCCATTGACTCCGAGAAGATCACAGCATTGTTAGCAATGTCAAGATCCGTGAATCTTTCTTCATCAACAGATGCCCCACAGTCGCTGGACCCCACGACCTTGCCCAACACCCAGTCCATACAAGCATTGAACAGAGTAGGAGCAAGAACACACCCATGATGAACCCCAGAATCAACTGGGAAAAACACAGAGGTTCTGCCTCCACTCTGCACAGCACTCACAGTACCAGTGTACAGGCCGGCCATGATATCCAGCAACCTCGAGGGGATCCCGCGAACCCTCAGGATGTCCCACAGGGCAGCTCGATCAACTGAGTCGAACGCTTTACAAAAATCGACAAAGGCTGCAAAGAAACTCTGCCGATATTCGCATTTGTGCTCCATGAGAACCCTCAGTGCCAGGATGCAGTCAATGGTAGACTTCTTAGGCATAAAACCAGACTGTTCCAGTCGCTGGTAGGCAAGCAAGTGATCACAGATCCTATTGAGGATGACCCTAGCAAGGACCTTACCTGGCACTGAGAGCAGTGTTATCCCTTTGTAGTTGCTACAATTCAGGCGATCACCCTTCCCTTTCCAGATAGGGACGACAAGTCTCATTTTCCAGTCAATTGGGATGATGCCAGTCTCCCAAATGGAAACAAAGATTACTTGCAATGCCAGGACGACAGCCTTACCACCAGCCTGGAGAAGTTCACTCCGGATACCACAGATCCTGGTAGCCTTTCCTCCCCACAGCTGGTTCTCCACCTGTGCAATCTACGTGAGATTGGGTGGTTCACAACTAATTGGAGGATCAGCCTCAAGGACCGTGGACCCAGGGATATCCAACGTCCTAGCCGGAGGATCAGCTTTGAACAATTGCTCAAAGTAGCCACCCCAGCGGGTCACAACTGCAGTGTCATCCGTAAGGACCATTCCATCAGCCGCCCTGACTGTGCCTCTCCAAGGAACAGATTCAGATGTGCGTAATGCTTCAGTTCCTCTGTAAGCAGTATGTGGGTCACTAGACCACAGATGGTGTGTCACCTGCTCACAGATTCCTCTAACAAACGCCTCTTTATCTGCCCTCAGAGCCCTCGCAGCCGTCCTTCTCAGTTCCTGGTACAGATCAGAGTTGCCATTGAGCCGTGCGTTGCGACTCCTCTCGATGATATCCAGAGATGTTTCATCTCACAGGGCACCCTGGATATCATTGATATCATCATCACTTTTATATTACCCTAAATAAGATGTATTTATCAACCCTGCTAACTACTTCTGTTTATGTTTGCATATTTAAAGATCATCTGTCTTCCGAACCTTCAAAGCTGTCATCTTCTGCTAGTCACCCTGATCTTCTTGGAAGTTGGAACACATGGACCTCCTCTCAAAAAAGCAATCGAACCATCCCATCACAGGACAGCAAACCAGTTATCTCAGGAGGTATAAATAGTTGCTTATTATAATCTTCCTAAAATCAACATGAGCAAAAATGTGATAAGTATCTCCCTAAACAATTAGATTTGATTAAAAATATCAGATAAATTGTGCTTGAATATCTGACTTTGAACCATCTGTTAATTCATCCAGATTAATTTTCAATGTCATATTCCTCAAAGTGTAGTTTTCATTTCAGTGTTAAATTACATGAATTAATAAGTGTCAATTTCAGAAATTGTTAAATGTAATTTAGATTGCTAAGTTAATTTGTGTATGCCTTAACAAGCAAAAGTGTGATAATTTGATTTTGGTATTGATCATTTCTGATTGCTAATATAATACTTTTTTTTCTTCCTTTTTTTAGTCCTTATGCTAACCACTTCTAGAGGGATTGTGTGTTAAAAAAGCTGTGTAAATATTGCAAGCAATCACATTAGTTACATTTAAAATGTGATAGAATGAATCATAAGAGACATGAATAATTGATGATATATGCAGTTCCAAAACTAAATGGATCGTTTCACATATGTTAATTCATTTGCAAATTAAGCTTGTTCTGATATACAGTACAAGGCTTTCAGTACAAGCCAAGGAGGGAGGTTACAGAGGCCATTTACCTCTGGACATAACCTTGCAGCATCATTTTAGCTTGCAATGACTAATTTCCACTATTGAAGTAGTGGTGAAAAAGAGGGTGCTCTGACCTTCTTTAACTTTCTTTCTCAAATGGTAAAGAAACAGTAGCATATACAGTAGCCTTAGAATTCATGTTGATTAATATATTGATCACCAGCTGGATCTCTTTTACCAAGGTTTTTGTTTTTAGCAAAAAAATAAAACATTTGTAATAATGTTGGTTATTACTAATACTTAATGCACCTGCTAGTAACCCCACCACATTTCTTACAAGTTCATGTGTGAGAGCTTGTAACCTGGGAAGATCCTAGGTCATCCTGATATATGTGAATAAGCAGATCCCATTAAACCCACAGCTTTACAGGGTTCTCTCTATGAAAGATGCTAATGTATGAGATTTTTGATCCATCCATCCCATTATCCAACCCGCTATATCCTAACTACAGGGTCATGGGGGTCTGCTAGAGCCAATCCCAGCCAACACAGGGCACAAGGCAGGAAACAAACCCCGGGCAGGGCGCCATCCCACCGCAGAGATTTTTGATCCTCCATAATGTATATATATTACTGACATTTATACTTGCTTGTTAGTTCTTAGTAACGAAAAGCATTTTTGATTTTGATATTTTTTGTAACTTGAATCCCTGAAGAAGTCCAGATCATCTAGGGTCATGAAGAACTTGAAATCTGTGAAAGTTAAGCTTTTCTGATTTATAACTTAAGGTGCTTAAATCAAATTTGATTTGGTAATGTCATTTCAGCTACTCCTGGGGTGTCGTCAGGTTCATCCATTAATCAAACCAAGTCGCAGAGTTTTGACCCTTTTGCTGATCTTGGCAATCTTGGAACAAATTTGCCAGGTAACACCTTTTGAAATTACTTTTAGGGCATTTTGCTTGTGAATAAATAAATACAGCATACAGCAGCAGTAGTATTGCTTCATTTGCAGAGTAGAGTGAAATTACTACTTGCATGTCCAAACAACATGCAATGAGTCACCAGTTTTCTGGTGCCAAAATTTTATTTACGAGAAAATACAAATCATAATTATTTTAAGTGATAAGGAAAACTTTCTAAAAATACAGAGCAGTGACCACTCAGAGCTATGCAACTTCATAAGAATGTGTGTCTAGTCTCTGTTTTCTCTAGCCATTGTATAAGAATTGATGATTTGGAGGTTAGAATTTTGCCTGCCTAATACAAAGTGTGTGTGTATGTATGTATGTGTGTAAATATGCACACATGCACACATATATACAAACTGCCTGGCTAAAAAAAAAAAAAATCACACTAATATTTTGTTGGACTGCCTTTAGCTTTGATTACAGCACGAATTTGCTGTGGTATCATTTCGATATGCTTATGCAATGTCACAACATTTACTTCCATCCATAATTGCATTAATTTTTCACCAAGATCTTGTATTAATGATGTGAGAATCTGACTGCTGTGTAAAGTCTATTCCAGCACATCTCAAAGATTTTCAATGGGGTTAAGATCTGGACTCTGTGGTGGCCAATCCATGTGTGAAAATGATGTGTCATGCTCCCTGTATCACTTCGCATTTTGAGCCAGAGGAATCTTGGGATTGTCATCTTGGAATATGCTTGTGTCATCAGGGAAGAACTTGGTCATTCATTATTTTTAGGTAGTCAGCTAACCTCATTCTTTGGGTACATAATATTTCTGAACCTAGACCTGACCAAATGAAGTAACCCCAGATCATAACGGTAGGCACTAGGCATGATGGGTGCCTCATATCATCCACGCTTCTTCTCACCCTGATGCGCCCATCCCTCTGGACCAGGGTAAATCTGGACTCATCAGACCACGTGACCTTTTCCCATTGCTCCAGAGTCAATTCTTTTTGCTCCCTAGCAAATTGAAGACTTTTTTTCCAATTAGCATCACTGATGAGTGGTTTTCTTAAGGTTGCACAGCAGTTTAGTCCCAATACTTTTGAGTTCTTTTCACATTGTGTGTGTGAAAATGCTGTTACTTACTATATAGCCGTGAGTTCTACTATTGAGTTTTTACAATTTGATTTCACCAAATGTTTACGTGATATCTGCTCTCGATCATTAAAAAATTTTTTCTGACCACATTTCTTCATCGAAAATGATAGTTTACCACTATCCTTCCAGGTTTTAATAATGTGTTGGACAGTTCTTGATCTAATTTTAAGTAGTTTCAGTAATCCCCTTAGTTGCTTTCTTTGATTGATGCTGGCCAATAATTTGACCCTTCTGAAGCAGTCTAAAATCTTTTCCATGACCACAGGATATGTCTTCTGATATGTTTAAGAAATGAGAAGCTACTCACAGCATCAGTTTTGGTTAAATAACTTGTTGCCAGCTGAAACATATTAATCACTGCAGTACTTATCTAATGGAAGGCAGTTACCTATTTGATTTTTTTTTTTTTTTTTGCTAACCATAACATAATATTTTTACCTTGGATCTCTTCAGGTGGACAGTCGGCCCCAGGCATTAATCAAAAATCCTCTCAAACCTCCACAAGTGCTAATCAGTGGCAGTCAAATCGACCACAAACTGCAAACAAAACATGGTCTCAAAATCAGACAGCTAAGCCCAACCAACAGCCCTCCAAGCCTAATTACAATGTGAACTTTAGTGTGATTGGAGGGCGAGAGGAGAGGGGCATCAGAGGACCTGGATTTGGTAAGAGAAAACTTATTTCATTCATTTTTTTCTTGTCCTCTCGTGCATTTAGACATATATATTATTATGTTTTAGACAGAGCACAATTCCTTTAGTAATACCGTTTCTGAGACAATGTAAATGTGAACGTAAATTAAGTAAGTAGGTCCAGATCAAAAACTTTGATGTTTAGAATTTCTTTAGATATAAAACAAAACATGAATTACTTGCAGATTATGAAAAATATATGCTTTCTTATTATTAGAACCTGGTGATGTCATGACTGTATGTCTTCCCATTTTTTCTGAATCATAGATCATTTTTTAAATCATAAAACATACACACACACACACACACACAGTGCAAAAGGCTATGGTTCAAAGAACTGACATGAGAATAGAAATGTGAAAAAATGGCACGGATTTATATGTTTCGTCAGGCTATCATACCAGGCCAAATTTACAGTTGTTCTGTCATATGCACTAGTAATAAAAATGAAGTTGAAAAGTCAGAAAATTATAAAAGGGCAAAGCATGTTAAAATCCATGAGATCATGAACGGTCGGATCCATCTGGAAAATAATAAATCATTATGCATTATAAGTTCTGCAGATTACTTTCAATGTGCATAAAGCATAATGAACAAATATGAAGTGGATTTTGGAGACCTGAATATTTACTTTCTGTAATGCCAGGTGCATGGTTAATGTAAATCATAATATTCAGTCTTTCATAATTATAAATTATATATAAATGCTGAAATAAATTATATGTTTGTAAATATAATCCTAGATGCTGACATACTTAAGGAGACCTGGGGGCAATCTACAGCCTTACAATTTCCAGAAGGAAGATCAACATGTAATTTTATAAATTCTAAAAGTGTGTTCATTTCCCAAAATGAAACTGGAAAAAAAAAGTTCAAATTGGAAACATTTTATTTTGACAACAAAATAACAATCTTTTTGAGTTCAAGACATAAGAGAATCATGTCATTGTGATTTGTAGCAATTTTAAATGAACTTGGAGTGAATAACTTTTGAATCATCATAATAACATTACCGTATACTGTTATGTGTGCTGAGTTGCAAGTCTTTGAGACAAGAAAAGTAATTCCTGTGTCCCGAGCTAAAGCATCCATGTACAACTGGAGTTGGACACCCCTGATATAAGCAGAGGTTGGTCACCCAGTTGAAACATCATGGTAGTCCCACCCCCTGAAACTCTACTTAAAGGTGACAGGGCACATAACTAAATGCACTAATAAAACAATGAATACAGTATATACATAATAAGAAACAATATTCAAAACAAAAAAATAGAAAATATTTAACAAAAAAGTAAAAATAACAAATTACACAAAAATTTACTTGAGGTAGGGATAAAACCCTAGCTAAACCATAACAATACCATCCATCCTTTCGTTTTGCAAACCTACTTATCCAGAGCAGGGTCGCAGGGAAACTGTAGCCTATGTTTTGGAATCTGGACAAAAAGAAAAGTGAAGTTAGTAGTGAAAACTTTGTCTTTATAATGAGTGATGACTGTAAGACTAAATGATCAAAAATAATGTGAAATTAAAATTATATTGAACGGCAGAATGAAGAAAGTATATCAATTTTTAATGTACTTTATCTGGCTTGTATTTCATTCTATTGTTCTTATATTTATTGCTTTCAGTGATTTTTATATGAGAAAATTACAATAAAACAAAAAATAAAATGCAATCATGGATACACAGAAAACATTAGATCACACATTGCTCTGTTGTACTTTAGAAAAACAAACTAAACCATTTCACATATTTCCATACAGGACCTAAGCCCAAAGTAAAGGCTAGTGATTTTGAGGATTTGCTATCAAACCAAGGTTTTGCTTCAAAAAATGACAAGAGAGTTCCAAAGACAATTGCAGAGATGCGGAAACAGGAACTGGCCAAAGACATGGATCCACTCAAGCTTAAGGTTGGTTCATGTGTATGTGGTTTACTTTGGAAAATCTCAAAGTAGATTGGATGAGCATAGTATGGTAACTTTGAAAGAATACGAAAATCTAAACCAGCCCAAATTTGTCAAAAAGAAATTAATCTTTTTTTTTAATTTCTGTGTGCATTGAGGTACATGCTAAGCTCTGAAGTACACAATGACTACACATAGGATAACATTTTGATCCCAGTACCACTCATCAACTTCTTCATCCACAACAGGAGACGTCTTTGGGTGAAGAGCATGCAGGTGCCCTTTATTTCTATTGCAGAGGCAGACTAATTTTCAATTCCCAATGGATACTGCCATTATCTCTATCTTCAGGAGTCAACTTAACTTACAGCTTTTAAAAATGGCTTAAAAAGATGATTTTGGTATCAGGATATGCTGCTGTCAGACGATTAGCTGGATTTTTGCTAGTTGTTACAGATGTAGCTGCAAGCTTATTGGGGTTTGCAACAGAAACACATTATTAGGAGGTTTCCTTTTAATAAGAGAACACCAAACAATTTTTATAAAATTCCAAAAATCTGTAGAATTCTTTTCCAAAATATTTATACTTTTGGTAGTTATAGTGTATAACATCCTATTGGTCATTTTCAAGTGTTTCATTTGATGATCTTTGTAATTGCTCTCCCACATTAATTGTAAGGCATCTGGAAGATGAACAAGATGTGTAGTTTCTACCAAAGAATACCTACAATATTTCTTTTCTAAATTTGTGAGCCATTGTTGCACATTGTATGCTGTTGCTAAATAACATTTCCTTGTGTACAGATTCTTGAATGGATAGAGGGAAAAGAAAGAAACATTCGAGCTCTCTTGTCTACACTGCACACAGTGCTCTGGGAAGGAGAAAATAAGTGGAAACCAGTTGGAATGGCAGACCTAGTAACCCCAGATCAGGTGAAAAAGTATTACAGGAAAGCTGCTCTTGTAGTGCATCCCGACAAGGTAAGAGATAGTTTGTTGGGATTTGTCTTATTTTTTGAGCATTTCTGACAGGAGGGTTATATTGTAAACCTAGATGCACAGATGAGGTTTCTGACTGATTTATGGATACATCCAGTGTTTAGACTTAAGATTTGCATGATTATCAAATTAAATCCCAACTAGGGCTGTGACAACTAAACAATGTCATCAGTAATAATTGATAATAAAACCAGTGGCTAATGAATTTTGTTATTTTAGTTGCCTTGTTATGTATTACGTAAGTCAAGAGTAACAATGCATTTTGAGATATAGTGAAGATGAAGGGTCAAACAGCAAAGAACTAAAACATTTTGAGTCTTCTCAGTTCACATTTGGTAAGAAATCATGTTTTCTAAGATCTGTAAAAATGAGATCCCTCAGTACAGGAGCACAATCGAAGTGTGAGAGCACCTGAAAAGAAAACACATCAGTATAATGGTGTTTAACCCGCTTGCACTGGGTTATACTTGACCCATCTGAACTGGTCACGGAACGCACGGAAAAATCAATGTTAGACATGGAGACATACTATTTCCTTGCAGAGCTTAAGAGCATTGGGTATATAGATGTTGTACCATGTATCCATAATGCCAAATTTTGAGGTCAGGCTGGTGGCAAGTGTGATCCTACCAGGCCTAAGTGGATGCCAGAATGATGAACAAAAGGTTGAATGTGACAAAATAGGTCATCAGAGCACAAGGACATTTGAAGTGCAGCTCTTCTGTAACATCAGCCACTCAGCAGAATATTATACTCGCCCTCCCTCTGTCACATTTGGTTAATGGGTCTGACACCACACATTCTACTTTTTTTCCCTCTTAAAGCCAGTAATAACAGGAACTATTAATATCCATTCTGTGCTGCCCATCCACTACCATCAACATCTTTTTAGGAACAGTCATGTAAACAGTTCACTTCCTTTGCTATGAAATTGTTAGACATGCGACATTGACTAGTGTCTCCTACAGACTACAGGAATATGAATGTGATGATCAAATGGGCCACCACAAGTATAAATGCATTTTGGTCACTGATAGAGTACAAGCTTTGTGTCGTGGTCTTGAACACAAGCTTCACGTAGTACAGTAATCCCTCGCTATATCGCGCTTCGCCTTTCGAGGCTTCAATCCATCGCGGATTTTATATGTAAGCATATTTAAATATATATCGCGGATTTTTTGCTGGTTCGCGGATTTCTGCGGACAATGGGTCTTTTAATTTCTGGTACATGCTTCCTCAGTTGGTTTGCCCAGTTGATTTCATACAAGGGACGCTATTGGCAGATGGCTGAGAAGCTACCCAACTTACTTTTCTCTCTCTCTCTTGCGCTGACTTTCTCTGATCCTGACGTAGGGGGTGTGAGCAGGGGGGCTGTTCGCACACCTAGACGATACAGACGCTCGTCTAAAAATGCTGAAAGATTATCTTCACGTTGCTACCTTCTGTGTGCAGCTGCTTCGTGAAGCGACATGCTGCACGGTGCTTCGCATACTTAAAAGCTCAAAGGGCACGTATTGATTTTTCACTGTTCGTTTTTCTCTGTCTCTCTCTCTCTCCCTGCTCCTGACGGAGGGGGTGTGAGCTGCCGCCTTCAACAGCTTTGTGCCGCGGTGCTTCGCATACTTAAAAGCCAAACAGCCCTATTGATTTGTTTGCTTTTCTCTATCTCTCTGACATCTGCTCCTGACGCGCACTCCTTTGAAGAGGAAGATATGTTTGCATTCTTTTAATTGTGAGACGGAACTGTCATCTCTGTCTTGTCATGGAGCACAGTTTAAACTTTTGAAAAAGAGACAAATGTTTGTTTGCAGTGTTTGAATAACGTTCCTGTCTCTCTACAACCTCCTGTGTTTCTGTGCAAATCTGTGACCCAAGCATGACAATATAAAAATAACCATATAAAGATATGGTTTCTACTTCGCGGATTTTCTTATATCACGGGTGGCTCTGGAACGCAACCCCCGCGATGGAGGAGGGATTACTGTACATATAAACAAGAGTTAAGGGATAATTCAGCAGCACACTCTGTGTCATTCTCTTCTATTTCTTCTGGCAGCTCCAAAGCCTTATCTGACAGGCAGAATCCAAACCATCAACAATATACAAAGATGAAGATAGTGATGGCTGGTAATTGATGCCATACTGCTAAGAAAAATTAATCTTCAAATAATAAGTTCATCTTGCAACCTTTGCTGCCATCTAGTGGAGAAAGTCAACATTACACTTTAGAAAAATTGTTGATGCTGGTGTCGAACTCCAGGCCTGGAGGGCTGCAGTGGCTGCAGGTTTTCATTCTAACCATCTTCTTCATTAGTGACCAATTTTTAATGATAATTAACTTCTTTTGCTTTAGTTTTAATTAACTTGACTCAGGCTCCTTAGTTGTCTCTTTTTTTAATTAGCAGCCAAACAATAATGAGACAGAACGAGCCGCCACATGACCAGCTCACCTGTGCCCGTTCACACAGTATCTGAAAATAAAGAAAAGTGAAAGTCTCGGTAAAGTTGATCTCTCAGGTCACCAAAACATTTTGACGAACAGAAAATCAACAGTTTTGGAAATGTCTGCTGTGGCAGAATGAGAGCAGCAACAGGCCACAAAATTAAATAACGGGCTTAATTAACAGCAAGAATTAGCTTCTCATTAATAGATTGGTTGGAGTGAAATTGGTTGGAGTTTGAAATCCCAGTTTAGCTGCTCATGTGTTGGCTCGTTTCATGTCTCATTTCTGTTTGGCTGCCATTTCATGAAGAAATGAATCAATTCAGAGGACTGAATCCTTAAAAACAGGGCTATTAAAATGAAGGGAAAAGGAGTTAATTAGCAGTGAAAACTAGTCACTGATTAGGAAAAGGGTCAGAATGAACACCTGAAGCCACTGCGGCCCTCCTGGCCTGGAGTTTGACACCCCTGCGCCTTCATCACTTGATGTTGACAGCAGCCTAGAGAGTGCTAAGGTAGACTTTAAAGTTCGTAACAAAATTAGCTATGTTCTTTTTTTTTTTTGGCAAATTTAATTTTTTTACCATATTTGTACTATTGTTATGAAGGAAAGTATTGTGCAAGTCATAAAACTCGTTTATTTTTTAATAAAATGCTTCTACTTTTCCACAAATGTTGCATTGTTTAGAACTCAGTTATTCAAAAAAAAATAAACGACCCACTAAACTATCAGGAAAATTGTTGTTCGTTACAGCCTTAATCCAGGTAGAGCTCATGAAGTATCATTAGTGTTATGATTCTGAGACTTTTATAGTTACAGAATTTTATTTTTATTGGGCTATTGCTACCACATGACCAGAAGTTGTCATGAGACACTTCCTGTTTAAGATGGTGGCACACTGTTGTATCAAAGTTCCGGATACAAAACTTCACACATTTAGTTAGTGCAGATCTTTTTAGGGAGGCAGGAACTTGGGTGTTATTTCAAGTACAACATTTGACTAATGTTTATGGTCTTTGGTATCTAGGTGTAGTTTTATTTTTCTGGCTTAGAACCCTGCTTGTTTTTGATCACAGTTTTCTCTTTTCATCTCTTGGCCCATTCCTTTTAATTCTTACCTTTGTGGATTGCTATTTTTTAACCACTGGCAGTACAATTAGCAATAGAAAATTGTTGTGTTTTTTGGATAACATACTGTCAAGCCTTGTATAACATTATGGAGCACTGCTTGTTAATTATATTTTTAAACAAATAATCAATAAAAATCTTCATTTGTGAATGTGAATAAAATATTATTTGCACCTAACCTTTGAATATTGCCATATTTCCATCAGGCTGTGTGATCATTAGACCATGCTTTTAGTCTAAACCACTTGCACCAAGGCACATGGTAGATAGATAGATAGATAGATAGATAGATAGATAGATAGATAGATAGATAGATAGATAGATAGATAGATAGATAGATACTTTATTAATCCCAATGGGAAATTCACATTCTTCAGCAGCAGCATACTGATACAATAAATAATATTAAATTAAAGAATGATAATAATACAGGTGAAAAAAACAGATATATCAAGTATATATATATCAGGTATATCAAGTAAATAAGAAAACGCATGGCAGTCTTACACAAGGGAACACAATGTACAAAGAAACAGAGCACAAATGAAAACCCTGCTACCTCTGGTAGACACCTACTCATCCACCAATTTTTCTCCCACCACTCTCTCTCTCCTTCATTTGTCAGCTTTACCTACTGCCATAGGTCCATTGTTCCTGTTCTCCTCCAAATATTACAGTCTTAGTCTAGAATCGGGTGTGGTCTGAAACAGCTTTAGGATGACCTCCAACCCATGTCCCAGGGAGCTTCTCATGTTAGGGCAGTGTACTTTAGCCATAGAGCTCCATCCCGTGCATCCATGTGAACACTTGTGCTATTACAGAAATGGACAGTGTATATAAAGCAAAAACACTACCTTATCCTGTTGCTTTATACTGGGATCACAAAATAGAAATATAATTTCCTGAATGAGCCTAAATATCAAATAACAGGCCTTTCCTTAAAATTAAAACATTGTAGTGTTTAGTGTGGACCTGCTGTACTGTAAATGGTTTATCAATATATTGAAAGAATATTATGCATTGTATTCTTGTTTTTTGCTTTAGAAGAACTCTGTTTTGCCAAGCCTGATAAGCTGAGGCATCTGTAAATTTTAAAATCTTTTAAAATAATTTTTTTCTGTTTATTTATAGGCCACTGGGCAGCCCTATGAGCAGTATGCCAAGATGATCTTCATGGAGTTGAGTGATGCGTGGTCAGAATTTGAAAACCAAGGTTCAAAAGCACTCTTCTGAGAATCAACCTCCAAAGAAGTTTTTGCAGTTAAATGTGGTTGGAATTGTTCTGGTATTTGTCTTTCTAGGAACTCCTTTGTAAGCATCTTCTAGAGAGAAAAAAATCACTAATTTATTTCTTCTCAATAATATATGATAAGAAAGAATCTAAGTTATTATGGGGTTATATTTTCATAGGACAATCACTGTATCAGCCAAACATCTATACGAATCCATATGAATGTTCTACACTTTATATAAAAAAAGGAAAATTAAGAAGAAAAGTAGAATTTTAAGATGTCTGACAGAGGATCAATTGCCTTCTGTTATGTTCATATTGAATATGAATCTTTACAATATTATGTACTGCCGTTTCGGGTAATCTGCTACAATGAAGAAACGAAGACTGCATTCAATCCCTTCTGTGCATTATTATTGAAGGTATTGATTACAGAAATAGAAAATGATTGTAAAGTCTTCTGCTTTCAGATGAATCATCATCAAGATGTTTAACTTGCAGGAATGTGCATAATGTAGAGTGTTCTAGTTGACTAGTCTGGTCAAAATGATGTGAAGTCATAATATCATGTTTAGCCTTACCGTGATTAACTTGTTTATCAATACATGCCATCGATGTATGTTTTTGTTGCCCATCTTCACAATTCAGTTTTATGTTATACTCCATTTCATAAGAACTTTGCTGATTATATCATATTCAACACTACCAAATTATCATTCTTTTTTTCCACTGTGTTTTTTCAGTATAGTTTTCTTAATTTTTTTATAATGTAAGGACAAAAGAACAAAAAATATATAGATTCCAAAAGATAACTGTCAGTGTGTTGTCAAGTATAAAATCATTCCACAGCAGAAAAATGTTGTTTTTATTGTATTTGAATCTGAATTACTACTAATTTGAATGAAAATGTTTTGCTATAACCAAAAAGGTCATGTTGTATAATCTAACAAGGCAACGCCATGCAGTATTTGGTCCATTGCTCTGTCTTAAAAGTAGTACTTCTTTTCCTGCCATTTGTATTCTTAGTATTTAATTTCTTTTTTTTTGGTACAGGTATGAAAGCATTCTGAATGTTTAGTTTTATAATATTAAAATTCAGCTTAACAGAGCATACCAAAATGAAAATGAATGTCAAATTTAGTCACTTGCAACATCACAGAATTGTCTTTTCATTTTCACGTTTATATTTAAGTGACAGTACTTTTTTTTCAGTGCAGCAAATAATGAGAAGAAAGTGTGAGTAAAATAGTTAAAACAACTAGTAGGGATCACAGATGAGGGAAGTTGACTCTGTGCTTTGTTCCAAGAAGTGTTTACTGTATTAAGTAAGAAAAAATTCTGTCACAAGCTGATTGTTAAAAATATGAATGCAATATTGTTAGCGACAAATAATAACTAAACCTCTCACCTTGAGAATTGTGTATCATAATATACATTTTTATGTTTGCCATGTGGTGCTGCTTCCTGCCATTTTTGAGCTAAATTCTGCTATTAGTCACTTGTTCATTTTCAGTGTTCATATCATTAGCAGAGCCTTACTTTCTGTATTTGTTCCGACTTCTGCTATGTAATTTGGCTTTTTTATGGCCATTAGTCAAAAGTGCCAGACATGTAAGAGAAGTTGGTTAGAAAGCAAACATAAATGTCAAATGGATTTAAAATGGAAACAGCAAGTTCTCCAGATTCTGTTTGGGATCAGATTGAGGTATGAACCTATTTAAGCTTGGAAATTATATAAAAACAAACTGTTAACACTGGATTTTATTGTTTGATACTTATTGTAAAAATGAAAGAGGGGTCATTTCCAATGAGAACGTTTTTTCTCAGCTACACTCCAAAACTCTACTGGCATTGTGCTGATGGGATTGATGTGTAATCCAGCTATTTAATTTTTTGCTTTAATTAAATGCTGTTTCACCTGTGGGTGTTAATATAAGCATGAAGGGAGTACAAAAAAAACAGTTACACATTAAAAAGTGGAAAACAAATTATAAAGGAAATGCAAGAAATAATTTGTTCATTCTTTATGAATACATGTATGTATATATGAACTGTTATTTTAAACTATATGACAATATATCAAAGATTCTCTGCAGATGTTGTATTAGGTTTATGACAAATAAAACAATTAAAAGATATGTCTCATACTTTCATATAGTTTTTCATTCAGTATTCAAGTACCTGTTCTAAATGTTCTCAGAAATAAATTCACGGAAAAGTTAAAGATTTGTAAATAAAAGAAAAATGAAGTAGATTCTTCTCCACTCCACTGGGGGGAGAAAATTAAAAATAAGCACAAATACACAGAGCAATCTAGATGAGATATTTAAATTCCACACAGATTCTGCCATTGCCCTATCTTGTGTTTAGTGTCCTTTACTATTCTGCCAGAAATTTTTAATTTGTGTAATTCCACTGTATATCATGAACAGTGCCTCTGAAAAGGATCGACCCCCTTGGATGTATTCACATTTTCTTTTTATATTCCATTGAATCGCAGTGGATTTAATTTGGCTTTTTGACACTGATCAACAGAATAAGAGTCCTTCATTTCAAACTGAAAACAGAGTTCTACAAAGTGGTCTAAATGAATTACAAATATGAAACATAAAATAAAGTGACCTTGTAATTATTCATGCCCTTTAATATGACAAACCTAAATCATCCCTGGAAATCACATAACCTTGGTTCGTTGGAGATCACTTGTCTGAATATCCAGTTAAATCAATCATTAAGAAATGGAAAGAGCATGGCACAACCGTAAATTTGCCTAAAGCAGGCCTTCCACAAAAACTGAACAATCATGCAAAATGAAGACATTATTGATTGTTATATAACTAGTAATAAAGAGTGGATCTTGCTATATTCACCAAATAAACTGTATGGTCTCTGTTTTTGAGTGGATGGGGAAAGATGGCAGGTAGGATCTCCACATCTTTGTAAATGGTGAGTGAAAGGTATCCTATGGAGACTAGTTAAGTTTTGAGCCTGACCAACTTTATCCTCCACCCCCATGGCATTGTCTTCTAGAGAGGCGGGAGGGGAAAAAATACAGCACCAGGATTGATCAGTTGAAAAAGGTATGAAGGAAATGATGATGTTAAATAAGGGGATTCGGTCAGTAACAGTAAGGGGAAGTAACAGTCACCTTTTTTCCTATCTTGCTTCATTTATTTACCTCACCCATCTTATTTTGTTTGGATCAAGATGAAAGAATTCGTCCATAACTGCGTTGAGGCAAGAGTTGACAAAATGTACTCTTTAGACTGACAAATGCGTTATTACATCCCAAGAAGAGTGATTTGTGTGGTGCCAGGACAACTTGAAGGAAAGCTTATTGGCTGTGTGGAATTTGCATGTTGGCCCATTTGGGTTTACTCTGATGGGATTACACATCAATCCCATCACGGTCAAAAGACATGCAAGTTATAAGAATCGCTGATTCTAAATTGGCCCCTGATGTGTTTGTTCACCCTATGATAGACAAGGGTCCTATACAAAGACTGGTCCTGCCTGTGCCCGTTGCTTGCTAGGATAGGCTCAAACTGCCCTGTTCCCTAGATAAGCAGGTTTAGAAAATGAATTGATCAACAAATATTATAATTCATCCTGCTCAAAGCAACTCTGTGTTATACAGTAGGTCGCCTATTCTTAAAGCAGACAGAAATGTTCTGTACATTTTTAATTATAGATTAGAGCGCTAATGCCTGCCTATATAAACAGTGTCCTAGTAGTGTGAGTAAATCACTCACACATACACATACCAGCGTAACGAAATAGATTTAAAAAACAGAAATGTGATATCTGTATATTTCATCCATCCATTTTCCAACCCGCTGAATCCGAACACAGGGTCACGGGGGTCTGCTGGAGCCAATCCCAGCCAACACAGGGCACAAGGCAGGAACCAATCCCGGGCAGGGTGCCAACCCACCGCAGGACACACACCCACACACCATGCATACACTAGGGCCAATTTAGAATCGCCAATCCACCTAACCAGCATGTCTTTGGACTGTGGGAGGAAACCGGAGTGCCCGGAGGAAACCCACGCAGACATGGGGAGAACATGCAAACTCCACGCAGGGAGGGCCCGGGAAGCGAACCCGGGTCCCCAGGTCTCCCAACTGCGAGGCAGCAGCGCTACCCACTGCGCCACCGTGCCGCCCCTATCTGTATATTTGATGAAGGAAAAAAAATAACTGAAAACACTCCAATTTTCAAATGAATTAAGTCCCCAGACACACTGGAGTGTTATTTCTTGTGTACAATTTTTCTGTGAACTTTTAATTTTTAAGTTTTAATTGTGTTGATGTGAGACTTCATATTGTAACTTTATATTACAATTAATATTTGACTTGAGATATGTAAATATATAGCAGTACCGTTCATACTTTAAAAAAAAAAAAAAGTAATTTTTATAGTTTGCCTAAATCCGCCACCTAAATGTCAAACACTGGCCTTCAAGGTAAAGATGAGTTAGGCTTGCAAGCTGCACATCACGGGGTCCTTCAGATACAGTGACCAGACGTCCTGGTTTACCCGGGACAGTCCCTATTTTTGGATCACCCGTCCCGGGGTCTCCGAAAGATCAGGAAAAGTCCCGGCCTGTGGCGTTTTCCGACAAAATGCGTACTTTTCCCTAGAGGCCTAGACCCCATTCAGCCTTTCTGATTCCAAATCATACTTTCTACCCATCATGACGTCAGACGGTTAGTCGACCTTCTTCTGAGTCTGACGCCTGCTGGTGGCCATTGTTTGCAGTATGGAAACGCACGGAAGGCGAGAAGGCAGAAGCGGACACATCGTCTGATGGTATCGGCCATACCTTGTGATACGACACGTTTTGGCTATGCTACGCTCTGAGCCAGGAATTATCTTATTATTCCTGCTCTGAGCCTGATATAAGAGCTGATGCCTGATTCAGTCATTCACTTGTCAATACGGCATTCGAGGTGAGCCGTTTTCACTGAAGTTAAGCTTAAACTTAAAAGAGTTAAACTTGCCAATTTATTTTGTACGACAAAATTGAAAGTGCTGACAAAGTTTTTTTTTTTTTTAACTTTAATTTTAGCTCTTTATTCTTTAAGTAAGTACTGCTGTACACACTTTACTGTATAGTCACAAGTCTGCAGACTGTACTCTCTGTAAATTTCGTCATAGCTGTGAATCTGATAATATTAATTTATATATTAATAATGAATGAATATTTGACACAAGTCACAACAACATTTGCGGATGCTTGCCTGTTCTAAACACTTACAGCTGTATTTTACTTTGTTTTCCTTTAGAGTGCAGAGTGACATTGCTTCTTCCCTTGCCTCTTTGGAATTTGGTTTGCTGTTTCTTCTTTTGAAGTCGGGACATGCACTAGCAGTAGCACATGTACGTGGGATGCAATATTGTGAATGAAGCATGTTTATCCTGCAAGTGTAACTGACCTACGGCTACATTACGTCTATGAACTGAACTGTACATAATGAACTGAAACTGTTCAACTATTTTGATTTTAACTTGTGTTCCTATCTTCTAAGGCTTTTCTTACTTTTTATCTGTGACTGACACCGTGCATGATGCCAAAAAGACACTGCAAATTTAATGAGACTCTACAGACAAAATATCCTTTCATAAAAAGCACAAACAGTGAATCAGATGTATGGTGCATCATATGTAGTGCAGAATTTTCTGTGGCAGATAATGGTGCGACAGATATTTCTAACCACTTGAGAACAGGCAGGCACACAAGAGTAGTAACTGCAAGTGCGTCTTCAAGTTCAAAACATCTTACAGAGTTCTTTAGAAATGCAAGTTGTGGAACAAAAGAAATGGAGTTAGCTGCTGCGGAAGGTACTATAACATACCACACAGTCAGTCACAACCACAGTTTCCGTTCCATGGACTGTACCCTCTAATAAGCTGATCCAAAAAATGTTCGAAGCAAAGTTTACTTGCGCAAGAACAAAGACATAAGCAATTGTTGTGAAAGTTTTCTCACCTCTTGCGATGAAGCATTTGAAAGATGAGCTGGAAAATGCAAACTTTGTGTCCATATTCATTGATGCATCCAATCATAAGGAGGTGAAATCGTTTCCCATACTTGTTCGCTATTTTTTGCCATCAACAGGAATTCAAGTAAAAATGCTTGAATTTAAAGATTTACCTGGAGAAACATTTGATCTACAGCACGAATATATTACGGAAATACTGGAATCACATCAGCTGTCACAGAAACTTGTCACTTTCTGTGCCGATAATGCCAATACAAATTTTGGTGGTGCAGAGAGAAAGGGAAAAAACAATATATATTGCAAACTGAATGAAACACTCAGTCATAAAGTCCTTGGCCTTGGATGTGCAGCACATATTGTTCACAATGCTATTCAATCAGCAGCGGAGTGTCTCCCTGTAGATACTGAAACAGTTGTTCATAAGATGTACAGTATATGTACTTTTACATATACACCATTCAAGTTGCTGCCTTACAAGAATTCTGTGATTTTGTTTCAGTATTGTATCAGAAGTTATTAAGCTGCAGCAAAACGAGATGGCTAAATATGATGCCAGCTACAGAAAGCATTATAAAAATATATCCTGGGCTGAAATCCTACTTTCTCTCATTAGACAAATGCCCTGTCTTGCTGCAAGGTTTTTTTAAAGATCCATCTGCAGAACTGTGGTTATATTTTTAACATAATCAGGCAGCAATCATTTCAAGCAACTGTTCTGCACATTGAAAATCAGACTGCAACATGTGTTGAAGTGTACAGATCTTTGAAAAACCATAATGAAAAATGCCGGGAAAGAGCAAGAAAGAAGTTCATTCCCATGATAGTTCAAAGGAAGTTGAAGGAGTTAGAGAATGAGATTAATACGAAGAAGCTCTCTTCACAAATGATTGAATTTTATGAAACCAGTGCAAATTACTTAGACCGCTGGTGCAATCAATTTCAAGGGATAGATATTTTTGATTGGGTGCTTTTGAGATCACAACTCTCATGGGAAGATGTTCAAAAGTGCATTGATTTTGTGAATGACATATTTCCTGACAAGATAAATGACAATGAACTGTTTGATGAGATACCCAATATCCAAAGATATGTCACTGCAGAAAAAGTTAATGAATGGGGTACAGCAGAATTACCAATAGAGAAACGATGGATGGAAATCTTTCAGCACTTTGTCAACCATTATGTTCCATGTGATAATGTGAAACTCATGGCAGAATTTGCATTATGTCTTCCAGGGACAAATGCTCCCACTGAAAAGAGTCTTTTCTCTGATTAACAACATGTGGACACCAGAAAAATCGCAACTTAAAGTCGACACATTGAAACATATGCTGGTTGTGAAATGCAGTTTCAGTGATTCATGTGACAAGTTTTATGACATGTTATTACAAAATCCTGATGTCCTGAGAGCTATCCACTCATCTCAGAAATATTAGTGTTTCATGATTATGAAAGTTACTCATTGAAAAGCTGTTTTTCCGTTATAAACATTGAAAAAGTGTCATGTTCAATTTCAGGAAGTATTAATAAATTATTCACAAAACATTTCTGGCACTTCTCTACTTTCACTGCGATTCCTGATTAACAACGTAAGGTTTCGGTACGTCCATAACATACAGTATACTATATAATGTACACTAATGAGTTTGTTATTTGCTCTTCAGGAAAGTGTGTCTTTCAGTCAATTTTCACGAACTGTTTTTGGCAAGATCTAGCCTGTAATTTCACGAAAAATAGCATACAATGGTATAGAACCCTACTTTGAAAATGGGTATATGTTTATGGTTTAATAATATGATTGTTTCAAATGGAAGAAACTCGTACAGAATAAGATGCAGGAAACACGAAAATATGCATTTCCATTATTAAAGTCTATCTGGCTTCTGGGGGGCTCTGCCACCCAGACCCCCCGCCTGGTGTCCCAGGTTGCCCCCAGAAAAATCTGGTCACTGTACTTCAGATCTGTTTCTGATATAGTTAACGTCACTGATTTGTATTTAACTGGTAAATACAAAGTCGCTCCCACAATGTTTGCCTAAAAGAAGTGTAGTGTCTGGTCATTTTGAGGGGGTGTTAGAGCTGTTCACGTATCATTCAGCAGCATACATAAAAAACGATGTGAGTGGCCGTGTAGGGCGTTGTAATTCAAATTAGTTATCGTATGTGCAAGCAGTTTTAAAGCGGTTGTAAACAGCATTATAACACAGCAGTACGCCCCCGGCAAGTGTGTAAAGTGTTGTTTAAATCACACAAATAATAAAATACCTTATTATATGGGTGGCTTTGATTGCAATATTCATTTGGTATTATTCTGATGAGTTGTATGCAGTAAAAGTGTAAACGTGTTTGTATCCAACACTGTAAAACTACGATGCCCCCAGTCCCACCCGTCCCCTATTCTTACAGTAAGAATCGAGTCGCCTTGTTGACTAACAATCCCTCTCTTCACAGCATAAAACTTTCTTACATTGACATTAGTGATGTGTCGTTCACGAACGAGCGGGCTCTAAGAGCCAATGCTTTGAAGCGAACGAGAGGAGCCGATGCCCGTCGAGCAGAGCCGAGACTTCAGCTGCTCCAGATAATACAGTATTGCCTGCTCAGCTCTGCTGAAAATCCATTCGGCAGGGGCGGGACTTTACTTATATGGGCGCACAGAACATTGGCTCATAATGCCGGCTAGTTCGAGAGTTCGCGAACTACACATCTGACTAGGATCGTACCATTATGTGAAAGAAGAAAGGGGGGCAGACGCTCCGCAGACAGCGAGTGTTGGTACAGGCCAGGTACACTGAGCTTGTACCTGTCGCTGCGACAGACGAGGAGCCAGATTTAAATGCAAGCGCATCGTGAAGAAAAAAAGAAGAGTGAAGAAATGAGTGAAAGCCGAAAAAGAAGCAGCATCTGGCTGCATTTCAATGATATTGGAGACTGCAAAGCTAAGTGCAGAATTTGTAATATGAAAATATCCGTTAGAGCAGGGTCAACAACAAACCTGCACAGACATATAAGAACCACCCACCCATCCGTGCAACTGGAGGAGAGCGTGCCCTCTCTCCTGCCATCCACTGACCCTGGAAAAGAGCCAAGTACTTCTGCTGCAGCATCCACTGTCTTACCGAAAACTGCAGGTATAATACGGTCTTCAGTTCAAACCAAAATAAGCACATTTATTCCAAAACAAATGACGCCAAACAAACAAATAAGTGTCGATGAGGAGCTGGCTAAAATGATAGCTGGCGACTTTTAACCATTTTCCATTGTGGAGGACAGAGGATTTACAACTTTTGTACAGGCCTTAAACCCCATGTATGTTCTCCCTAGCAGAAAAACTTTGTCCCAAACAAGTATTCCATAACTATATATCTGAGGATGGAGTACAACACTGTGCTTTCAGAACACACTGCTCTGTAAAAAAGGTAGCATTTAATGACAAAAGAGCTGTGGATGAGGCATTTCAAAGAATAAGTGCAGCAGCAGCAAGATGCAACCCCAGCAGCCTGTCTGCTCCTCCATCAGAGGGCCAAGAGGAAGAAATTGGAGCAGGGGTGTGTTCACAGGAACCACAAGCTTCTGCTGTGTGGAGGCTCTTTGACGAAAGAGCAACAGGAGACACTGCAAGGAGAAATCCCACAGCTGATGCTATGCTGGAGTTGAGGTCCTATCTTGAGGAGCCCCTCATCCAAAGATCTGAAGACCCACTGAGCTGGTGGGAGGCCAAGGCTGCAGTCTACCCACGCCTGGTTAAGGTAATGGTAGGAAGACTTTGCATTGTCGCTACATCGGTCCCCCCAGAAAGAGTCTTCTCAAAAACAGGACAAATAATCACGGAGAGGAGAAATCGTATCAGCCCATCTAAGCTGAGGCATCTGGCATTTCTGAATGCCAACCTGGCCTAAAAACGTTTATTCAAAGAGTCATAGTGTTGTGTTGTTGAGTTTGGCCTTTATTTAATTTGTTTGCTGTGTTTTTGTGTTAAGTTGTTCATTTAAAGCTTTTATTAAAATGTTAAACAATAGTAACTGTATTTAATGTAATGAAAAAATGCATAAAAATACGTAATGTCTGAAAACAATGAATAAGAAATTGCTTAGGCTATACACAAACCATTTATAATTGCTTAATTAGGCTAAAATATAAGCATCCAAGTGATACTAAACGAAGAGCCATTCGGGAGCCGTAAGAGCCGGCTCTTTAAAGGGAGCCGATCCAAAAGAGCCGAAGCTTTAAAAAGAGCCGGAGCTCCCATCATTAATTGACATCGATGATGCTACTACTAACTCTGCAAACCGGAGTTTCCTATAGGCGGTCTGCAACTTGACCCTTCTCGTCTCTCATTGGCGAAAGGTTAGCGACCACTTTACCAATTGGTCAGCAGTCGTACTTTCAATGCGGATGATGGCCAATGCCTTTCAATGTGCATTGCTAGGTGTCGTCATTGGTTAGAAACGACTCCGCCTCCACCCCGCGCTTTTAGACTTCCGTACCGTTTTTAGGCGGGTTACGTAGAATTGAAAAAAAAAAAAAAAAAAAAAACCCGCGAGGTTTTGTATGGGAGCGTATGTGTGGGACTCACGAGTGTAGCGAGTTTTTTATTTGAAATAATAGTAAACACACTGAATTAGCGTAGTAGTGAGTAAATTGCCCAGCCTTTCGACTCGACGGGTTCGCTGAGCGTAGAAACGCTGGGACTACAAAGCCAGACGATGTCGGAAGGGATGCAGTCGCTGCACGCTCTAGTAAGTGATGTTCTAATGGATCGAAGACAACGGCGGGGAATATCTGCTGTGAATGAGGCCTGAGAGAAACCTTTGCCCGTGAATAGTTTTGCTATTGTAGAGAATGTGTCTTTTTGAATGCGAAAAGAAGAGAACGAATGCAGAAACCTTACAGTAAAGAAGCTGTCATTACTATTAACAGTATTCTCAAACCGAAAAGTTATTTTCGCTAATATTTTATTAATATACGCCCTCAGGTGAATTCAATCGTGCTGCAGAGCCAAGTGGTTTTTTAAATGCAGGTCGGCGATCACCTTTCCCATTTGTGATCCTTAAAGGTTGCCTGAATTATGCATATGTTTGTATCCGTTGTAAAACGGACGTGGTTAGGATGACGTATTTGTTGTCGCGATGCCACACACTGCGAGTTGTGTCGGGTATGCATGTTTTTGTGTACCAGTACAGTATAATGCTTTGTTTGTTACCTCACAAATAATTTGAAGCGAAAACTGTGAAATGTTAGTACATCATTGGAATACAGCCTGACGAGCCCTGAATATTTTTTCATTACTTCAGTACAACGCAAATCCCCCAATAAAAAATATCATCCGCTGCAGCAACGCCTTCATATCACCCATATCTATGGAAGCTCTAAAGTTCTGAACCGGACAATGGAAAAAAATATGACAGCCCTCTCGTACGTGCGTGAAAATATCTCGTTCGTACGGGATAGGGGTTATCCCATAATTTTTAACTTGTTCGGTTCGGACCTTCCGCACATATCTGATAACGTTATTTTTGGAATGCGCCTGGAAACAGTTTAGTGTATGCGGTATATTAATTTACCACCGTGTTATAAATGTAAGGCTTTCAAAGTAGGCACTAAGTCATGCAGCGTAAACGTAGCTGAAAACACAATTTCGATTTTTCTGTAAACGCACCTGCATTTCGATTTTTAATTCTGTTTTATTGTGTTCTTCAATGCGGCCTGTGTCAAATGCCATTGCTCTCTAATACTGCGTCATGAAATGCTTGCCTTACTTAAACGAACATGTCTCCGACAGGTTGACATTAAGTGTCTTTCAGTGTCTTCCCCTAACATTGTTTGCAAGTACTTAAATGTGCCTGTAATATGTATGTACACATACACACACTTACACTAGGTATGTTACCTGTGAAAGACAGTAGATACCAAAATATTAAATTTATCTGCTGCCTTACATGTGACCAAAGCATTTGTCCTGCGCCTTTCTTTGGTATCTTTGCCAGTCCCAGCCTATCTTAGTTGTTGCTTCTGGTCTCAGTCATGTTCATATAAAGCTTGCTTTTCATGCACTGTCATTTCAAGGAACATTGTTCAGCACCTGTCTGCTTTTTAACTACCAGCAATGGTAGACAGGCACCCATTACCCAGTGTGAAAACATCAACTTGAATTCTTGCAAATGCTTTGTGTTTCAAGGTGACACTCAGCGTGCCTCCTATGCCTTTCCTCGATATTCTTGTGTGTGTCAGCCTGCCTTGCCTTGTGTTTCCTGTCTTGGTCACATTTATCTGAGCAACCACAGAGAAAATGACCTGTCAGATTGCTCAGAGGGTTCGAACACACACACAGACTTTTGTGTTTTATTATTTAACTAGCAAAATACCCGCGCTTCGCAGCGGAGAAGTAGTGTGTTAAAGAGGTTATGAAAAAGTAAAGGAAACATTTTAAAAATAACGTAACATGATTGTCAATGTAATTGTGTTGTCATTGTTATGAGTGTTGCTGTCATATATATATACATATACACATATACACACACATATACAGATATATATACATATACACATATATTTTTTATATATATATTTTTTATATATATATATATATATATATATACACACATACATACATACATACATATACACACATAGATGCACTTACAATAACATAGAAATCAATATAAACAACATTAACATCATTATCATATGAGAATATGAAGTAATATATAAGAAGCACATTTCATATAAATATAAATTATTAAACAGTAAAATCTTCTTCTATAATTTGCTACCGTGGCTTTTCGTTGGTCTGTCCAGGATTTTAAATCACCTGTAGCTTGCAAACCGTTTCACCTATTGACTTGAAATGTGGTACACATATAATACGTCACGTCCGCTATCCGCTTTATGGGTGATGATTGTATTACTTTTTTTATGTTTATTTTATTTTAGAATCAACTCCTATCTGCGCACACCAGGGCGGCCGTGGGCAGATGCGTATGGTGTATTCACTCCATGTTATCGTGCATTGCGCTGTCACTGGTATTTTGATAAAAGAATTTGAACAATATATAAGAAGCGTATAAATTATTAAACAGTAAAACATTAACATTTAAGAAGTAAAGTTACATTGAGTACTACTGCAGTGCCTTCGGGTATACCTAATTTTTTCTTTGCCCATTACATGCTTAAATGTATACATTTTTTGGTGTACCTACCCGAGAACACGCGACATATAACCGACCGTGGGAGAAGCATGGATTTTAAACACGCGTTGAGTTCATCTGCTGGTCTCCCTCGTGGAATAACTGGTAATGTTTGACTAAAATCTACAGCGAGTAAAACGACATTACCTCCTTTTTTTTTTTTACGATCTCTGAGATCTTGCTTTTTTCGGATCAAGGCTTCATAAGCTGTTTTATGTTCCATGGTGTACTTAACAAGTACTAATCATCCCAAACCATCATCTTTGAATGTTGCAAGACTTTCGCCTTGTATGTAGATCGGGGTAATTACATTCATTGCATTCCTAGTCTGAATCACAATCTGATTGTATGGGTGGTTACCTGGCACTGTAGTGTTGCCACCCGTCCTTTAAAATACGGAATAGTGCCGCGTTTGAGAATGAAATTGCGCGTCCCGTTTTGAATCAATACTGGACGGGATTTATCCCGTATTTTTTTATCATTTTTTTTTTAAAGCAGCGTCTCATGCAAATCATCCCACACGCATTTTATGAAGATGCCTCCTTTCCTACTTTTGATTGGGTAATACTTGATGTCATCGTTAGTTTGATTGGTGTTTTTAACTGTCCAGTGAGGAGGGCGTGTCTTTTAAGTACAGTCTGCAAAGTGTTGGCACTGAGATGTGGCGTCAGCGCCATAGTTGAAGCCCCTAACGTTGCGGTCAGCAAGTCGGCTAACATCCGCCATGTGCCGTCTTTCAGTTGCGAGAAGCAGATCATAGAATGGTTGAAACTGTTGCCCCTAACGTTGCGCCACGGCGTGTGGTTCGTTTATACCTCGTGTCTTCTCATTAAACTTTTATCTCGCGAATATGTTATTGCAATCCGCAGCGGGAGCGTTTCTATAAACTTAATTTAAACTTACGTTTTACACCGTGCTTTGTTTCCCTTATGAACATGCTTGTATGCTTAACTCGCTCCGTTCTCAATTGTTTAATTAATTTTTTGCTCTTCGCTGTTTGCGGCTGTTCCTCCATTTCCCCCTACTTCGTTCTTTTATCTCGCGAATATGTTATTGCAATCCTTAACGGGAGCGTTTCAATAAACTGATTGAAAATAGTTTTGCATTTACCTTTTTAGTAAAAGGCGAGCTTTTAAGCCTGAGAAAACACCCCGTAAATGCACACGTTTAATTGGACATGTGTTAATATGTATGGTTACACAGTATTAAAAGACAGTGAACAACGTCAGTTACCTTTCTTCCTGCGTTTGATAAAAGGTGAGCTTTTAAGCCTGAGAAATCACCCCGTAAATGCACACGTTTAATTGCACATGTGTTAATATGTATGCTTACACAGTATTAAAAGACAGTCAAAAATTAACGTCATTTACCTTCGTTCCCGCGTGTGACTCGTGCTGTAAATGTCTTCCTTGTTTTTAGTTCACGTGATTACGTAGGAGGCGTGATGACGCGATACGTGACTCCGCCTCCTCCATTACAGTGTATGGACAAAAAATATGTTCCAGTTATGACCATTACGCTTTGAATTTCGAAATGAAACCTGCCTAACTTTTGTAAGTAAGCTGTAAGGAATGAGCCTGCCAAATTTCAGCCTTCTACCTACACGGGAAGTTGGAGAATTAGTGATGAGTGAGTCAGTGAGTGAGTGAGTCAGTCAGTCAGTGAGGGCTTTGCCTTTTATTAGTATAGATTAACTTCCTCAATGTTTTGTTGTCACTTACTAATTTTTATCCGGGTAACCTCAAATTTGTTTTGTTTTTTTTTTCCTCTTGGTTGAGCTGTCTTCCAGTGTTGTTAAACATAGCCCTTTAACTATACTGACCTGCATTTCTGGTCACTTTTCCTCTGTCCTTTTTCATTTTAGGAAGAAGCATATGATGGTAGCTGGATATAAATTTTCAGTACAATTGATTCTATGTAAAATCTTAAGCATGCAAATGTTTATTTCTTAGTCCTTTTTCAAAGATCAGATTCTTTGTGACTTTGCATTTTGTGAAGCAGAGGGGGGAAAATCGAGGCAGTTTTGCATACTGTTTGCCAAAAAAACTTGTATTTGGTCAGGCATTACACTTGAATCAAATATTATGCCCCTTTTCTCTAAAATGTTTGCAGTGGGATTTTATTGACTTAAGGACCCTTTTGTATGTAGTTAATTTTAAATACCTTTAAATTGTTTTACTTCCAAAATAATTTTTAATTGGCAATGATGGAGAACTCAGTCTATTTTTTTTTAACAAATCTGCCAGCCTGATAAAATGGCTTTGTACTGGTTCACTTCCATGACCATTGAATTTTCATCTTTTTTGCAATAACTTTAATTTTGTAGACAGAAAAGATCTCAGTATTATTGCAAACATAGATAGATAGATAGGTACTTTCTTAATCCCAAGGGGAAATTCACAAGTCCAGAGTTACACCACCGCGTATTAACATAGAGAGTAGGGCTGCACGATTAATCTTTTTTTTCTCATGATAACGATATTTATGACCCACGATCAGTTAATAAATATCGTCGCGATTTTACAGTATAAAGACCAAACTGTTTTTTATGGGCTGAGTTTACGGATTGGACTGCGTCACTATGACGTTACTGCGTCTAGATTGCAAGCGCTTTCTGAAGCAGTAGAAGTCAATAGCAGCAATAACAGTCAGTCAGAATAAACATATGATGGCGGAGCAACGTGCAAAAGTGCGATCGTTAGTTCCTAAAAAGGGGTCATACTCAGTTGTCTGGAACTATTTCGATTTCGAGGAATGTGATGTTGATCAGGTACGAGTCTTGTGCAAACTTTGCTCCTGTCCAAGTCCAAACGTCCCAAGGTAACACAACAAACCTCATCAACCACCTTAAAAGCCACCACAAAGTACACTATCAAGAATTTCAGCAACTGAAGGCACAAACAGCAACAACAAAAAATTACCAGCCATCCACAACACAGACAACAATATCAGGGACATTGTTCAACGCAATACCATATCTGCCTAGCTCGCAAAGACACCGGGAAATAACAGAGGCGATCGCGTACCATATAGCCAAGGATATGTGTCCAATAACCACCGTGAGCAGTGAGGGGTTTAACAAAATGATCGCAACACTTGATAAAAGATATAGCATTCCCTCACGCAACCATTTTTCCAATATTGCGCTGCCCTCGCTGTATGTGAAATGCCGAAAAGAAATAGAAAGAGAAATTCTCAGGCTCAGCCTTGAATATTTTGCTGCCACGACCGACTTATGGTCAAGCAGAACTGCGGAACCGTATTTGAGCTTGACAGTTCATTTTATTGACAGCGAGTTTGAGATGAAAAGCAAGCTTTTGCAAACTTCGTTTTTCCCACAAGACCATACAGCGGAGTTTATTGCAGTGGGCCTCAAAGAAGCGATGTCCGCTTGGGGCTTGGTGGAAGAAAGACTTGTGTGCATCACAACGGACAACGCAGCTAATATGATTAGGGCAGCATCTGTGAATAACTGGCCGAGGCTACACTGCTTTGGTCACAGACTTCATTTACCAAAGGAATAATCGTCATTATTAATCGTGATAAAAATTTTGAGCAAAATAATTGTGATAAACATTTTTTCTGTTATCGTGCAGCCCTAATAGAGAGCAAGTCCTCCTCCTTTGTACTTCCCGCAGGTACTTGCATCTCTGTCCGCTCAAACTGTGCTAAACCCGGGTAGCTCCACGTTAGCATCTGGGATGGTGGTAGTTAGCCACGTTTCGCAAAAGCACAACAAACTGCATTCTCTGTAGGTTCTGACATTTTATTTGAGATTGAGTTCACATTTCCCAGAATCACAGAAGGCACCAAAGGCTTAAAATGGCACTTTCTTGCAAGCCGCTTCATTTTTAGCTTAGTGCTAAAATGCTAACTTGAATAGACAAGCCTCGGCGTGTAAAAATCCATGCCCACGTTGTAAAAGTAAGTGTGTCCAGGGAACGAATCCACATAAAATAAAGTGATAGGAGTGATCAATAAAAAAGAGAAAAATAAAAGTAGAAAAATAAAGTCATACACGGAGCTGCTGAAAAGGCTGCCACTCTCGGCGGCGCCTGAGTCATTGAGTCACAGAGTCACTCTCGTCAACAGCTACAGTATTTTATTAACTTTTAGACATCGTTATTGGTCCTGTTGTGAATATGAGTATGAGTGTGCAGTCTATGATGGACTGATGCCCTGGCCAGAGCCGTTTCCTGCACTGTGCAGGCAAGATAAATTCTGGCTCCTGGTGACCCCGAGATGGATAAAGCAAGTTTTGAGAGTGTAGCCGCAATTAATTTTACTTGTACCATTGCAATTTGTTTTACAAGTATGATATTCTTGCAGATGTGCAAATAAAATGTTGGCACTATGTAGTTTATTTCATGTTATCAGTTGTACTTGCCAGTGTTAGTACACTTGTCCTTAATTAGATTCCTTATGCACTACTTCGTTCTTGTTGAAGAACTAATTTCAAGATAACAGCTGGTATCCTTAATAACTGCCCATTTAATTTTTCACACTTATGTTACCTGTTAAATTCTGTTTACTTAAACTGAAAAGATTCAGTTCTTGCAGTTTACTACTAGCAACTAAAACCCTGCTGTTCTGGAATTACTGAAGTAGAAGAGTAGGAGAAAATTGATACCGTAGAGAATATTATTGTAAAGTATTTTAACAATTGCTGTGACTATCAACAGGAAAAGCAGTTTGAGATGAGATGACATACCGTATATTGCACCGAGAATAAGTACTGCAGTTGTTTTGCTTTTTTTTGTATTATCAATGAGAGATGCATTGTTTACAAATTCCTATTTGCAATTATGTAGAATGTCTGATGCAGTCTTTTTTGTGCAGTTTCACAACAGGTGTTTATGGCATGTACACTACCCGTCAAACGTTTTAAGAACAATTCCGTTTTTTTCAGTTTTTGATTCAGAGTGCTAGTCACTCTATGCAAGTCACCAACTCTGCCACCAGCAAAAGAACCCCGGACTATCACACTTCCTCCTCTGTTTGACAGTTGTTGTCACACACTGAGGAACCATCATTTCACCACTTTCTTCCAGTCTGCAGTACTCCACAGTCAGTATTTCAAGGACCTATTTTGTCCTTTAAGAATGGTTGCCCTTAACCTGCAATTGCTCCATACTGGGTATGAGATTAACCTACATCCAGCCCTGCAAGCATGTCCTTCAACAAACAAGGAAAGCTTAAGGGTTGGTGGCAGAATTGGCACTCCAACCACTGTACAGAAACTCGGACTGTTCTACTGTGGTGCTATGGTGTCACCCATTGCACGGCTGCACTCGGGTCTCATTCCAGGTGGTTTGTTTTGTGATGGGTGCAGCAACACCCTGTAATCAGCACATGCTCCCAACCTTATTACTGCCAGTCGCCCTGTGAAACCTGCAGCACAAAGTCTCCTCTTCACAGTAGAAACTGAGACTTGCTTTTTTTGACCACTGTGAAGCTGTGCTTGAAGCTGTTCTTTTCCTAATTGCATTTGGATTGTGTAGAACACCATACTCACTGATGCTTGAATTTTTTTTTTTTGCAGTTTCTCCAACTGAAAGTCCTATACTTCTAAGGGTAATAATGCTTTCTCTCATTTCATTTAATTGCCTTTTTCTTACCATTATCACTGGCATTTACAACTGTCTACCGTGTAATATTGCCTCAAGTGTATTCTAGATCAGGCATGTCAAACTCACTACCATTGGTGGGCCGCTTCGACTGCCATACGTGCGTCAGCGGGCCGTACTGTAACAAATACTATTATACAAAGTTACTGTAGCATTCTTTCCAATAGTGAAAATTTTAAAAAATGTAACACATAAAGTTTAAAGAAAAGCAGTTTATTTCCATGCAGTCTCTATACAACAGTGTAGAGTTAGAGTCTTAACCTCTTAGCTAGGTCCTTATTATATTACTAGGCTCACCCGCCTTTTAAGGCGACCGACTTTTATCCTCAATTTGTGTGCGCTCCATGTGTACATCAGGCATGTAAGTGTAGGGAATGAGAACATCAAAGTGCCCATTCATAACATCTCCCGAAAACCTAAGTTTTTTTATCCCCTTGAGTGCCTGTCCAAACTTGAAGTGTAGGACTCCATAATAATATACTTGAAACTCATTGGGGAACAACTCTCCCGCTGCCATTAGCTCAGAAATGGTACCATAAGTTTGAGACTTTGACATTTCAGTGAGATACTGAAGCTCATTTGTATAAGAGATTCCTGACAGCATCATTGTAAATGGCTGAAACCTTGACCAATTACTTAAAACATGTCGTACGATGTCAGCCCGAATCTGTACCGCTAAAGACGGAGTTTCATGCACTAAATAAGCTATAGATGAGAGTAAGCAAGCACCATCTCCCCTGATATTTACTACGCGGTGAGGCATTTGTACTCCATCAACATTAATTATTTCCAGAGACATAATTTTGTCTATTTTTCCAGCGCATCGCGCACAAAAGCAAGGGAACAATGGGAGCACCAGAACTCTGCTCACATTGCGTCGTGCCGCAAGTAGTAAGTCTGTGATAAGCGGAATACCGCTACGCTTTGCACTCACGGGACGGAAGGACAATCCCGACCGCTTTTATATAGTGTCTTGATGATTGATATATTCATTATATTATATTCATTGCTTATATAGGAGCCTTACAGTGTGAGATTTATTTCTTTTGTCCCGACACTTGGCATCTCTTGTTAGTAACCAGTTCGTCAATATCAGGCTTGAAATCTTGTGCAACTGCAACTTTTATGAGAGATGAAAGGTGCTTGACGGTAAGTCTTGAGCAATGTGGGGTTTTTGGTAGCTTTCATTAACAAAAACAATTGCTCACAAAGGTAAGTGCTTCCGAACACTGACAGTACTCTCGATGCCAACTTACGGATCTGCACATACGAGGGTGGCAGGTAAGCATACAAGCCTGGCACACCAAGTTCGTTGTATTTTGCCTTCAGAATGGAATCTGACTGCACTTCGATTAATTCCATTTGGATATTCTCAGGCGCATTCTCAACATTGTAAGAGAAAAGCGCAATGCCCTGTTTGTGTGAACTGAAATCACGAAAATGCTCACTGAATTCATTGCTCAGTAATTCAAGTTGGAAAACAAATCCTCCAAAAATCAAATTTTACTTTACAAACTTTACTTCAAAGTTTATATTGTAAAATAAGCCGATATGCAAAAAGCTACCTGACCTACAATAATTTTACAAACTCAAAATCACAAAAATATGTTAATAAACAACTCACCAACTTCTCGCGTCCGTTTCAGATCTTCAGCTGTAGTCTGCACTAACTGTTCGTTACAATACTATCACAAAATTACATGAAACTAGAGCAAAAAACGCGAAAATATGCGAGCTATTACTACTCGTGATAGTTAGTTCTGCCCAGTGGTCAGTCTCAGCAGCCCAGCCAGTAATGTAGCCTGCCAGGGGCGACTCTAGGCTTGTGGCAGCCCTGGGCAGAGAAAGAATCGGTGGCCCCTTCGTCTGGCAATGTCAATATGGTATCTTATGAAAGCGTTGCGGACACTGCATAGCCGCCTCGTGCTCATGACCATGACACGCTTCTATATACGCGTGTCCGTAACTTGAAAACCAAGTGGCGGGCAATGATATTCTCATTACGGCAAAACATTATAATACTACATATAGCTTACTGCTCCGACTCTAGCGACATTTGTAAATACAGCGTACTAATTAACAAGAAACAGAATGTTTTTCGGCCATATTGCCGTCAGCTGTGCCGTTATTTTCTCTTTGTTTTATATACAATATATATTGGCGTGGCGGTACTGTGCAGGTGCATAGTTTGCACATGCCTAAGGCCACCCCTGTTGCAGCCTAGCACTTCAGTTGCGACATCGCGGCTCATTAACTTTGGCCAAGGCTCCTGGCTATACTAGCAGATGACGTTTCCGGTACCGTAATGCCATGTGAAAACGCGCTTTTGTCAGAAGGCAGAAGTAAGAAAAGTCAATAAGTAACACCGAAGATGCAGAATGATTCAATCACAAACGATAGTAATCATTTTGTACAAGTTCAGTGCTAACTAGGATCTGTCATGCGGGCCACACAGATATCTGTTGCGGGCCGCGAGTTTGACATGCCTGTTCTAGATGGTGTAGTAACATAGTCTGTTCCAACTCTTGCTTTAAGACAGATAGGGGGTTTTTAAGTAATCAACAGAAGTTGGGACACCAGTGCAAATTGTTTGCTTCAACTTGCAAGGCTCAATTTACTTTAGTTCTTTGAGGGCTATTTTTTTTTTTTTTCATTTTGCCCCAAGGCTGTAAATTTTTCTCAAAAAAAACTGTTTTCTGAAAAACACAAAGCAATGGTTTCACACACAAATCAACATAAAATATTTATTTATCACAAATGTCACTGTGTTTTATGTTCCATGAGTCTCTACACTATGTGAATTCACATACCTATTGCATATCATAGTACTGCAAAGTTTGGTAATATTTGAAGCTGCTAGTGGTGTGCATTGCCACATTACAATGCTTGCAGTATGTGCAAGCAAGGTTGCCGAGTTGTCTACATGCAGTGTGTGTTACACTAGTGCCGCTATTTCAGGCCTCTGTTGCTTCATGCTGTGGCTCCTGTTGCTGCCTGTTCACCGTCTCCAACAGCAGCCACAGCATGCAGCAACAGACGTCTGAAATAGAGGCACCAGTGAAACACACACTGCATGTAGACAACTCTGCAACCTTGTTTGCTTACCTTTTCACCATTTTAGGTCATTCATTGCACTTAATCTGATTAGATTTGAAGAAAAAGTGGAAAAAACGGAGGCATTCTAAATCTTTTGACCGGTAATGTATAGGGTATTTTCTCGTGTTACATCTGCAGAAGTGGAATTGTAGTACATTTTCTGTATTGCACTACATATGTTTACACTGTGCTAACATATGTTAGGTAATGTGGTGTAGTTGTTAAAGGCATTGGACTTCAAACACTGAGGATGTGGGTTCGAATCCCACTGTTGACACTGTGTGACTATGAACAAGTCACTTCACTTGCCAATTCTCCATTTGGAAAACCACAAAGAAATGTAACCAATTCTATCGTAAATGTTTTAAGTCACCTTGGATAAAGGTGTAAATGTAACAATAGTAATGTTGAAGTGATTCTGTGCCTGAAGACAAGACCCTTGAGCAATGCATCGGGGAGGGCGGCAAGTCTTCAATTCAAAAGCATGATCCTGTGTAAATGGGCTTCCTGTTTTTGGACTGTTCATTTTCTGGAGTTGTTTATTTAACAATATTTTAGCACAAAATGCATACGTTTTGCAAGTTGTGAACGTACAACTGGATCATGTCACATGTGAATTTGTGAATTTCCCCCTGGGATTAATAAAGTATCTGTCTATCTATCTATGTGGAATATGAGACATGACCCACCGTAGGCTCCCATTCTATCAAAAACATCTGTATTTTCCATGAAAATATCAGATAAAATGTTTTTCTTAGCCATCACTACAAACCATATGGGATAAATAACATAAAAAATACAAATTTTGTCTGGTGTATTCCTTTAAAGAGGTAGGCCCGGGAGACTTGTCAGGATAAAGGGCAAGATGACTGCAGCAATGTACAGAGACATTTTGGATGAAAACCTGCTCCAGAGCGCTCTTGACCTTAAACTGGGGCAACGGTTCATCTTTCAGCAGGACAACGACCCTAAGCACATTGCCAAGATATCAAAGGAGTGGCTTCAGGACAACTCTGTGAATGTCCTTGAGTGGCCCAGCCAGAGCCCAGACTTGAATCCGATTGAACACCTCTGGGGAGATCTTAAAGTGGCTGTGTACCGACGCTTCCCATCCAACCTGATGGAGCTTGAGAGGTGCTGCAAAGAGGAATGGGCGAAACTGGCAAAGGATAGGTGTGCCAAGCTTGTGGCATCATATTCAAAAAGACTTGAGGCTGTAATTGCTGCCAAAGGTGCATCAACACAGTATTGAGCAAAGGCTGTGAATACTTATGCACATGTGATTTCTCAGTTTTTCTATTTTTAATAAATTTGCAAAAACCTGAAGTGAACTTTTTTCACGTTGTCATTATGGGGTGTTGTGTGAAGAATTCTGAGGAAAAAAATGAATTTAATCCATTTTGGAATAAGTGTGCTTAGGGTCGCCCCAGTCTGAGGTCAAGAGTGCTCTGGAGCAGGTTTTCATCCAGTATGTCTCTGTACATTGCTGCAGTCATCTTGCCCTTTATCCTGAAAGTCTCCCAGGCCTGCCGCTGAAAAACATCCCCACAGCATGATGCTGCCACCACCATGCTTCACTGTAGGGATAGTATTGGCCTGGTGATGAGCGGTGCCTGGTTTCCTCCAAACGTGACGCCTGGCATTCACACCAAAGAGTTCAATCTTTGTCTAATCAGACCAGAGAATTTTCTTTCTCATGGTCTGAGAGTCCTTCAGGTGCCTTTTGGCAAACTCCAGGCTGGCTGCCATGTGCCTTTTACTAAGGAGTGGCTTCTGTCTGGCCACTCTACCATACAGGCCTGATTGGTGGATTGCTGCAGAGATGGTTGTCCTTCTGGAAGGTTCTCCTCTCTCCATAGAGGACCTCTGGAGCTCTGACAGAGTGACCATCGGGTTCTTGGTCACCTCCCTGACTAAGGCCCTTCTCCCCCGATCGCTCAGTTTAGATGGCCAGCCAGCTCTAGGAAGAGTCATGGTGGTTTCGAACTTCTTCCACTTACGGATGATGGAGGCCACTGTGCTCTTTGGGACCTTCAAAGCAGCAGAAATTTTTCTGTAACCTTCCCCAGATTTGTGCCTCGAGAAAATCCTGTCTCGGAGGTCTATAGACAATTCCTTTGACTTCATGCTTGGTTTGTGCTCTGACATGAACTGTCAACTGTGGGACCTTATATAGAAAGGTGTGTGCCTTTCCAAATCATGTCCAACCAACTGAATTTATCACAGGTTGACTCCAATTAAGCTGCAGAAACCTCTCAAGGATGATCAGGGGAAACAGGATGCACCTGAGCTCAATTTCGAGCTTCATGGCAAAGGCTGTGAATACTTATGTACATGTGCTTTCTCAATTTTTATTTTTAATAAATTTGCAAAAACCTCTTAACTTTTTTCACATTGTCATTATGGGGTGTTGTGTGTAGACTTCTGAGGAAAAAAATGAATTTAATCCATTTTGGAATAAGGCTGTAACATAACAAAATGTGGAAAAAGTGATGCACTGTGAATACTTTCCGGATGCACTGTAAATGAGTATTTCTTGGTTATTGGTAGGACTGCAACTAATGATTATTTTGGTAGTCGACGATTATTTCATGCCTGACTGTTTTGATGCCTGCGACCTGTGGTTGAAGATCCTGTTCTGGGCTCCAGTGCATGTCTTACCTCATTTGCTCATGTCTCTGCATTAACAGGATTAAAATTTAATAATAATCAAATTAACAACCAATGAAACCTATATGAATTTGAAAATAATCAGATGTTATATTAGTGTAAAAATTATATTAATAAAAAAATAAATACATTAAAAATACAAACTAAAGTGTCTTTAAACAAAAACAGTGCATTTAACTTAACCAAAAATGGCCACTGGTGTGTCTTAAAGTCCAAAAGTTTAAATAAAGCTTCAATTCAAATAAAATGAAACAATAATGTATAGTTTATAAAAGATTCAGTTCATATATTCCTGATTGCATTGCAGGAACGTGAGCATTTTGACATGCTCTGGTGTGAGGCTGGCTCTCTTCTTTGAGACAGTGTTCCCAGAGATGCTCAGAGGGAGTAGAGATTGCAGGAATACACAAGAATGATTTTGCAGACAAAGATGTTTTAATCATCCATATTACTAACCGAGAATGCTAAACCGGATGATGGACGCAGGCACATCCAGCAATGGGCCGTAGCTGCAAAAAGACGTACTGCGCAGGCGCAAAAAGAGTCCGCGAGAGTCGGCTGAGGAGCCGAGAAAGGCGGACAAAAGAGGGCGAGAGAGGCGGATGAGGGGCCGCGAGAGGCGGACAAGACCACAGAAAAAAGGAGTGAGCACAGGAAAAATGGAGAAATGAGGAAACGCAGGCAAAGCACGAAACACATTGCACACGAGACTAGACCCAAAAAAAAAAAGAGGCTCGCGCACAACAGCAAGGCACCCCCCCCCTACAGGCACCGGACGGGACACACACCAAGAGGGGGATTCAACAAGCCCATGGAACACAAAAAAAAGAACACAAAACCACCCCACAGACCCTACAAGCAAGGGACAGGACACACACAAACCGGGGGATTCAACAAGACACAGGAACACAAAAAGAAAGAAGACGCTCGCGCGACAACAATCCTCAAACCCCACGCACCCCCCCCACCACACACACACACACACACACACATCCATAAGAAGTGACACCCAAAGCCACATATTCTAAAGTGAACATCAACACCTTCACACTAGACAGCATAGGTGTCAGCATTAGTGGATCTCCTTACAATAAAGCACTATTAACCGTTCAACTGCAAAAAAGGAAACATTAACAGTGACTGCGATCCTCCTTATTACTTATCCATATTTCGCATGCTGAGAAAGAAACAAGTCATGAATACACGGTCACGAGTACAAAACGAAAAGGAAAGGATAACAGGAACAAACACACGAACACGAAAGAAACAACAAAATAGACGGCTATGCAGCATAGGTGGATCTCATTACAATAAGGCACTATTAACCGTTCAACCGCAGAAAAGGCTCCATATTAACAGTGAGTGCAATACTCCTTATTACTTATCCATATTTCTAAAAGAAAAAATGACTCGACTCCAAAAACGCAAAGCTCAACTAAAGCTTCTAACTAACGATGTACCTAAAAGTAAAAACTTTATGAACTGCATTAGATCCTACAATAGTTCATTTAATATGCACAAATCTACATCCTAGATCCACATGACGCAAACTATCAATCAAAGTGCTGCATCACAACAGGCACGGATTCAAAACGAAACACCTCCCGTCTCAGACATACGTTAATGGCAGCGAAGGCTACAACGGGCTTCTCACACAGCACAGGCAAATCGATTACAGCTCCAAAACAACACGTCCCAAATACTACACATGCAACAACGCGCCTCTCAAACGGCACAAGCAAAACATACACCAGGAAAATTCATTCGGATTAATGAATGTCATTTGCAATCATTCTCATTCAGTTCACTTCCCTGAAGAAATAACTGGCAATACAAGTTATACATTTACACGTTGTTGTCAAAAGGGTCAAATTAGACTGCCTTCTTTACATTCATATACTGAATATCTACAGAAGCTTATAACTGACGATGTACCTGAAAGTGAAATCTTTATCAACTACATTAGATCCTACAAATCGGAATCCACTATGAACATTAGCGGTGGCACTGCACGTGACATCCGTCTTGAAAAAATGTTGTTTATTGATAAATGTTCAATGGCATGAACAAACGTTTATGAATAATAATATTCGATTTGGAGGAAAGGTACTTTTATGAGGAGGAGATTTTAGACAGTGATTAGCTATTCTTCCAGATGCCATGCACTCGGCTATTGTTCAGTGCACCTTAAAATACGCAGACAATTGGCATTGCTTTCAAAAGATACAGTTAGTAAAAAAGATACGATGTCCAGAACCAGATCATAACAATTGCTTATTACAACTGAGAGATGGTACACTCACCAATACAGATGGACTTCAGCCACATATTATTACAATTCCTCAAGCCTTTATCTGCGACGACTTAGTTACAGAGAGATTTGGAACAGCAATCTCATTAGACCAAATGCCCCTTTTAACACAACACACTATATTATGTCCAAAACATATTAATGTGGAAAACATAAATACCCAAGTCATTCCATTACTTCCTGGAAAGACACAACTCTTTCTAAGCTCTGACAAACTTGACTCTGATCACAACAATAACCATCTTAAATGACCTTACAAGTTCTGAGCTGGAATTACCTTTTACACTTAAACGGCGTGTACAAAGAACTTTTCAAATAAACCTTTACACTGTGCCACACACTTTATTGTTTGCTTTCTATTTGCATCATCTACACCGTCACACTATTCTATATCTCATTCATACATCATGCTCTTTGTCATTCCCAACACCAGGGGTTGGCGAGCGAAGCGAGCAGGGGGCGGAGCCCCCTAGTAACACTCTGAAGGAAAAGTGTTGCAGTTTATCACATCATGTACTATGCTATGCCAAAATAAAAAAAATAACGGACTAAAATATGTAGCAAGCTATTTACTGATATTCTCCAAAACACAAGTTACCTAACTTTAGTTAAGAGATGGTTTACTATTCATATGAACTCAAATATTATACGAAAAAAGAAGAAAAAAAAAAAAAAACTAGGACGGCTCAGCTACTCCTATTCACTCATTTACTATAGCTCCAAACGCGTTAGCAAACGTAACTGAAATTATATTCACTTAACCTTTAAACCACCGTTTACCACTTCAATTTGCCAGAGCCAAGTATATTTGGAAAATACATTCGTTGAGCACTGCAACCGGTTAGAGTCGGGTTTCCAGTGCAATTTGGAAGCATGCTAAAGCCGTGCGGCGACGTACATTCATTGAACTCTGCAACCGGCTATAGTCGTGTCTCAGTGCAATTTGCCAGCACTCAGGGGGACGAGTATATTGGGCGACGTACATTTATTGAACCACTGCAACCTCTATATTTGCTTCACAGAGCAATTTGACAGCATGCCGGAGCTGATCAGTCAGTGCCGTATATTTGTTGAGCAGCCAGCTCATGACCACTGCCGGCTCCGGCAGAACTGCAGCGCCACTATCTCTGGGATTCAGCCGCTATACTAGATGAGCCTGCAATCACCAGCGTTTACCTCTGTGTGTTTGTGTGCAGCCAGTTCAAGCGCAGTTGGCTCGTGATTTACTGAATTTCATCAATGGCTTCAGTTGCACATTGAACATATAATAATAGATTATTGCAGTAGTTTTTTTTTTTTTTTTTTTTTTTATATATAGTTCTTACAGTTCGTTTGCAGTGTGTAAAATGATCAGTGTTGCAGTAATTGTGATGCTCTTTGCATGAAAAAAAAGTGTTTGATTATAATTTCACATTTTATTTGTGAATTGTGAAGTTTACTTAAAAAGTGCAGCTAAAAAGTATTTGGCGTCCAGGGGTGCATTAACCCCCAAGTCTGTGTCAGTTTAAGAGTTAACTATCATTGTCGAAACCTTGATATACACATTATAGTACAAACATCAACGTTAATATGTGACACTAACTTTACTTGCTAAAACTTACCTCTCAAGAGAAGGCAGCATCACAGCTCCATGATGCTTGTGTTTCAGATGCCAGTGCATCGCGGTGGTGCTGCAGTGAAAAGAAAGCTTCGCTTTGCATAATCTGCATTCAACTTTTTTTTCTTTTTCAGTGAAGTGCTCCCACGCTTTAGAAAGTTTCTGTCTCAATTATTTTCCATCTCCTTCCCCCTCCTCAATGCAACTCGCTATTGCAACCACATTTATTTTCCTCTACATTCTTCTTCTCCTCAGACATTCTTCTTCGTTGGTAGGGCTGTGTGCAGTCTTGACAAACAATAACACGATACTGCCCCCAGACGTTCATGTAGTGCATTGCAGTTACAAAAACCAAATGTGGTTCTTTGTGACTGGAGCCTCTATTGAAGGTTCTGTTTATAACGTGTCGACAATAAAAAAAATCCACGTCGACAATTTTTTGTAGTCGACTGCTTTGCACCCTGTGTTGGCTGAGATTGGCTCCAGCAGACCCCCGTGACCCTGTAGTTAGGATATAGTGGGTTGGATAATGGATGGATGGATGGATGTCGTCAATTACGTTGACTAATTTCTGCAGCCCTTAGTTATTGGCTAAATAGCCATTGTATCAATATAAGGCTTTTGAAACTGTTCTATGTACTGTTTTTTATTTATTTATTTTGTAAGATGTAACTGTGGTGTTGATGATTATGTAAGTATGAGTGCAGAATTTTTTCAGCCAAAGTGAATTTATTGAACCTAAACTGTTACATTTTTGTTATATTGCAGAGAAGAGCACCAGTAAGAATGAGATACTTGAAAAAAGCTTCAAGTCAGAGGTAATATTCGGATATAGGGCTGTATACTTTTTTTAGTCTTGAAATGTAAATTTTGTTTCTGAGTAAGTAAAAAGTTAATTGTAAACTCCATATTGAAAACACTTGTGAATTAAGATTTGGTTGGTTAACTGGAGAGCAATATGAAGTTTTGCACATGCATTTTAATCTTATTGAACACAAGTTTAATTTTTGAGAATATTTCATATTTATTATATAGTGCCTTAACTCTGCTCAAAGTGCTTCTGAACAGGGTATACTGTATATAACATTGGAAATACAGTAAACGATATCTGCATAAAACACTAAAGATAAACACAGGAAGCACAATGCTTTAAATTAGAATAAGAGAAAATAAACCAAAGTAAATATACAAAATACTACAAGAAAACTCTGAGCAAATAACATAATTTGTTTTACAAATGCTATTCATTTTGAGTTCCTGGATAGAGAGAGTAAACTATTAGAAGGGCGAGAATGTCAGAGTGGAAAAAAAAACTGCCTTCTCGAATAAATGAGTTGTAGTTTTTTTTTTTTTTTTTAAAGAAGGAATTTAGTCATCTGATCTCATTAATTTGGTGAGGTAATTCGACAGTGTGAGTGCAGTAGAGATGAAGGCTGTACTGTCCATAAAGCACAGGCTAGTTTGGGGCACAACAAGATTGCCAGAATCAGTGGGTGGAAAGGAACTTAATGATGTAGTCCAGTGCATGGCCTTTAAAGCTTTAAAGGTTAGTAATAGAATTTTATATTGAATCCTATAAGACACAGGTAACCAGAACAGAATGTTTGTTATGTGCTTGTTGTTTCAGATCTGTGTAAGGGCTCTTGCAGTAGAATTTTGAACCAGCTGGAGCATTGATAACAGATTAGAAGGGCACCAACCAGTAGGGAGTTATAGTAGTTGATGTGGAGTGTAATAAAAGCATGGGCAAGTTTCTCAGCATCCAAAAAGGAGAGGAATGAGTGAACCTGGGATTTGTTATGGAGGTGGAAGAAAGAAAGTAGTTTCTTAACGTGTTTCATTTGGGTACAGTAAGAAAGGAAGAAATCAAATCGCATGAAGATTCCTAGCAGATGAAGAAAGTCTGAGGACATCACCAAGAGTAATTGAAAATGAGCTTTTTTTTCTTAAGATGAGCATTAGTACCAGTTAGCTCGACTTTAGTTTTGTTGCAGTGTAGATATTTTCCATCCAGGTTTTAATTTTAGTGTGGCCAAATTGTAAGCTGAGATGACTGTAACATTTTTTTAACTTTTATTTTTTTACTTTTAACACTGAAATAGATCCGAGTATCATCTGCATAAAAATGATAACCCAGTTGAAAACTACGAATAATATAGCCAAGTGGAAGCATGTAGATACAGAACAACAGATGTCTGTGGATAGAGACTTGAGGAGCTCCTTATGTGACTTGCCTATCAGTCAGATATGATTTAAACAACTGGATAGAGTTAACCAGAATGTTCTCCATTCTGGACAGTAGAATATGAAGCTTGACGATATCGAATGCTACACAGAGGTCTAACAGGATTAATATGTACTGGTTTGCCCAGAGTCTACTGCCATAAGCAAATTGCTATTGCACAAAGCAGAGCAGTTTCACAGTTGTGTAATGCTCTGAAATTAGACTGAAAGGGTTCTATCAGTTTATTACATGTTTAGTAACTTTTGAGTTGGTGTGCCACAACATGCACAAGAACTTTAGACAGTAAAGGTGTGAGAGACTCCAAAAATTGTTCAGTTTGTCAGCATCATGACCAAATTTTTTTAATGTTGGTGATATAAAGGCATTTTTCAAAGCAGCTGGCACAAAATCCATGTCAAGGGATGTATTGTTTTTATTTTCATAGCAGTTGAGATTATGACATGAAGGTGGGATGTGATAAGTGTGGTGGGAATGGAATCCAGTACATAAGTAGTAGGCCTCCTCTTGCAGAGCAGGTGATTAACCAAATTTACACCAGTTTCATTACATTTAATAAAGTAGCTGGATGGAGAGAAAAGACATGGAAAAATACAAAAGGATGATGAAGTTGTAATTGCTAAATTATTTAAGTTTTTAATTTTTTGATGGAAAAAGTAAAGGTATTTTTCCACAGGGTTCATTAGAAGAAGTGATGGGACCAGATATGGTTGAAGTGATTTATTAACTATAGAAAACAAAACCCTTGGGTTATCATAGTCGCTCTCTGTCATTCTGCTGTAGTAGGCATTCATGGCTACAGTTAGTGCATGTTTGTCAGCACTTTGATGAGAAAGCCTGGGCATGCTCAGCTAGCCCAGTCTTACATGACACCGTTTCAAGGCATCATCTAGCTGCTTTCACAGTTTGTAGTGTTGAATTATAATTGAATGCTTGAAAAAGACCTCCTTATGTTATAAAGGAACTGTCTAATCTAGTGTTGAGTTTTAATGATGATCAGCACGAAGATCTAAATTGGATGGAACAGGGCAAGACGTGAAATAGATCCAGCAAAGATAGAGGGACAGATGTTTTTTAAGGTTTCTTGAAAATCTGACGTTAACAGTTAAGAGCAGGAATAAGCATTGAGATAGTGTAAAGCGTGGTGCTATGGTCAGAAGCTCAAATCAGTGCTTTAATTGTTGCCAGTAGAAAGGTCAGATGTGCTGACCAGGTCTTATACGTGACCACCAGAGTTGGTAGGAAAATCATCTGCTGTACCAAGTCAGAACAGTCCAGCAGGGATAGGAATTATTTTTGTCAGTGTACATTTAGGAATGGAAAGGTGGATATTAAAATTACCCACAGGAATGAACAAGAACATAACTGAGTGAGCAGTTCAGTCAGATCAATTAAAAAAAAAATCCATTCTATTTTGGAGGATTATAGCAAACAAAAAGTAGGATAGGACCAGATTTTGTTAAGTTTTAGAGGCAATCACTTAAAGGACAATGGACATTTAGTTGATATTCTTTGAATGCTTAGTTCAGATCTAACAATTACAGTAAGACTTCTGCCCTAACCAGAAATCTGAGCCAGTGTAAAATAAATGTAACTGGATGAAGTCACCTCAATTACAGATGCAAACTTATCAGGTTTTTCCCACAGGCCAGTTAAGCACAGTATATCAAGATTGCAGTTCATAATGAATTCAGACAATATGTGTCTTGCCATTAATAGACCTTGTTTTAAGACTGTGAAAACCCTGCTACAAGCATTAGTCCCAAATGTCACAGATGCATGTTGCGTAAGCGTTGGAACCGAAGATCATTCTGGCTGTAAAAGTGCTGTCAGCATGAGTTGTGAGCATTACTTGGGCAACGTTATAGGCGGGTCTTGCATAAGCATTATGTCCAAGCATCACATGGGCAAAGGTGTTGGTGCGTCTTCTCCTCTCACCTGTAAGTGTGATTTTTTTTTTTTTTTTGGCAGCCCAGTTGTTGCATGCTCTTGCTAGTGATAAAAGCAGTAATGTTGAGGATTTTCTCATTCACTGTGAAGAGAAAGTGAATCTGTCCTCAGCTGGTGAAATTGAAACGGACAGTGAGCCTGAAAGTGATTCTGATGAATCCAAAATTGATGCTCACATCTGGCTATCTGTTGACCCTGCTTCAAATAAACCAGTGCCACCTCATTTTGATTTTGTGGGGTAGCCAGGAATTAAAGTGGACATTGACAGCCAAGATCCACTCACTTATGTGAAGTTATTCCTGGATGTTGACGTGATTGACAGAATTGTTGTCGAGACGATTCGTTATGCTGAATAGTGTTGGGCAAATAACCATACACCTATGCCTTTTTCACTTTCAAAAAGATGGGAACAAGTAACTGCTGATGATATCTGGGCCCTTTTAGGCTTATTGATATTACTAGGACTTGTAGTAAAACCTGAGCAGCAATGGTAGTACAAAACTTTGGCAACAGTTCTTTGGAGAAGTTATGTCTGAGTGTAGGTTTTCACTGATTATGAAATACCTGCACTTTACCAACAATGAAGACTTGGATGAGAATACCCATCCAGCACTCAAACTTAAGTAAATTTGGGAGATATACCAGGTCATTGTAACACAATTTCGGAGCAATTACATTCTGGACCGTAATGTCAGCATCAATGAAATTTCATAGCTTATAAGAGCAGACTGTCCTGGATACAGTACATCGCGTCAAAAAGAGCAAGATTTGACATCAAGTTTTACAAGCTTTGTGAATCTAAAATGGGATACATTTGGAATTCGGTTCTGTACACAGGGAAAGGGACAATGTTTGATCAGAAATGAGATCAGTACGGTGTTGCTATACTTTGCCAGAGCTATTTGACATTTTGCTGCAAAAAAAGACTGACGCATATGGAACAGTGAGACCCAACCGTCATGGCATGCCTGAAGACTTTTGCAGAGGTAAATTACAGCGAGATGGGCTAGTAGTTTGGCAAAAGGATAAAGTGCTTGCACTGAAATGAAAGGACAAGAAAGATGTTTGTCTTCTTAGCACTGTACATAATGCAGCTACAGTTAGTGTACAAACAGAAGGCAACAAGCAGGTTATGAAGCCTTGTGCTGTGGTCGATGGGCGGCATAGATTGTGCAGATCAAGAATTGACTCTCTATCCCGTTATTTGGAGGCAGTAAGAGATATTACAAAAAAAGATATTTTGTCATTGGTTGGAACAGTGCATTTAGAATGCATTCGTGTCATACAAAAACAAGGTGGCTCCGCCCCATGTTCACTTCGCTCGCCTAACCCCGGCGTTGGGTATCCTGAAATACATTAGTCGAGCTCGTTCGTTTTGGAGCCATGCCCGCACTGCTTGCGGCATTTCAAAGAACGCAGGCGCCTACAACGCGCGTCTGATTTTATCCAGGCGGGCTCGTGTTTATATATCCGTCAGTCGAGCTAGTTTGTTTTGAACCCGTGCCTGCTTTGCTTCCGCAGTTTCAGACGCGCGTTGTAGGCGCCTGCGTCCATTGATCTTATCCAGATGGGCTCATGTTTGTATCGTTGAGCTGTATCTGTACTCTCTCCGGTTTGACTTTGGGCGGAGCGCCGAATCCTGTTGTGTTTGTATGTTCTGTGGCCGTTCTCTGGGGCCGTGTGTTGAGCTGTATTGTGTTTGAATTTGGTGTAAAGCGTTCAGCGGTTTGTACAATCCCAAGCAGCACATTTGTTTTATTTGCTATTTCCGTTAGTTGAGCTGTATTGTGTTTGAATTTGGTGTAAAGCGTTCAGCGGTTTGTACAATCCCAAGCAGCACATTATTCTTAACTTCACTCCGCAGTAGTGCCACTCACAATATGGCGGTGACGTCTGCGCCTTCCGTACTATCTTTGTGGACCTGTGGAGCCTCCGTAGCCTCTTCCATTTGAATCTGGGCTGCGGCGCAGAATCCTCTTTTTTGTGTGGCTGTGTCGTTAGTCGTTAGCTATGGGCACATTGTTGCTTCATTTCTCATTCACGTCAGTTGAGCTGTTTTGTTTTTGGGCCGTGACTCCTTCGTTCGCGGTGGATACGACTTCGCTTGCGGTTTATGAGACGTGCGCTGTACACACCTGCGCAGTATGTCTCATGGTCCCATCGCCGTGTACCTGCGTCCATGCCATCCGGTTTACCATTCTCGGTTAGTAATATGGATAAAGCTGGCGAAACTGTATCGCATGTAAATTTTACATGCCAGCTTGTAGAACGAATCATTGCCATACATCTACCATCCACACTACCGCTAAAGAGACCTGGTTGACCCAGCACGTCGTAGATCAATCCAGAGCATCGTATTAGTAAACATTTTATTGATTATATACCTCCAACGGGAAAAAAAAACAGAATCCAACTTGTACCTGTGCAGTGTGCTGATCAAAAATTGATAAATCTAGAAAGAAAATGCGAAAAGAAATTTGCTATTATTGTCCCGACTGTGACACTGGGTTGTGTCTTTCACCATGCTTTAAAATTTACCACACAAAGGACTGATTTTTGAGATTATATATTATTTTGGCATCATTAGAATAATAAAAACCATAATAATACTACTAAATTTCATATTATTTTTGTAGTCCGAGTTTGTTTTAAAGGTATTTAGTAAAAGTTAAAAGCGAATAATCCACACAAGAACAAAAGAAAAAATAGTTACACACGTAGAATAAAAGGCAAAAAAAAAAGGAAAAATGTATCTTCTTTAAACTTAGCTTCTCTTGAAAGACTTTAGTTATTTCTATACTTAAAGGTTCTTAATTTCTTCTCCTGTACGCCTTGACGTATGGTGCAGTACTTAAGTAAACAAGTTTTCTTTACTTGTTATTTCTCAGATTCAAAGAGCCCGTAGGCCATCGAGCACTGTTACGTGCGGTCACGTTTCTTCTTTTCTACTTAAAGGTTAATTTCTTTTTCTCTACTTAAAGGTTCTTAGCTTCTTCTTCTGTACGGTTTACGTACGGCACAACACATAAATTAAGTGCTGTTAAGTGCATATTTGCTTCACACACTCAAAAGGCTCATAAGCTGGTTGGCACAGTGCAAGTGCCCAAGCACGGTGACGTGCGATCACGGTTAAAAACCGTATGCCTCTACACCTTATACAAGGCAAGGCTGTCACTAGCTAACTGAAGAATAATGTTTACTCCAAGCTATTAGAAAGGGTAAGAATATACCACTGCAATTTTATTTACGGGGGTTATAGGAACTTCCCGTTATTTATGCATTGTCATCTAAGAAATATTCATGAATCTTATAGAACAAGGAAAATGGCTCTTACAATTTTTATTCAACATTACTATTATTATTTTATCATTATTATACTTTTGAGATTTAATAAAAATGTAATTTTTCATGCCAAAAAAGCAATGTTTTTTACATGTGAGTTTTTGTTTTTTGGAATAAAATGCAACGCTAAGAAGGTTAATATATCTCACAATATTCTATAGGAGTTTCTACTTAAGAACTTACTATCACCAGCGCTGACACACATATGGGTGTCATTGCTATACAATTAAAAGCCCAACTAGTTAGTTTAGATATTCCACTTACCAACCTCTTAATTGTAATAAACCCTATGGGCAAATAATGTGGCTACTCTCCATACAGGTGTCTTTATTTTCAGTTTATTATTTCAATCACTCTAGATATAAAGACAAAATATAGAAATTTAAAAGAAATGTGGTATTTATTAAAGAATAACAATACCAGGAGGAAAAAATATAGCAAAGTGTAGATATATATTGTCTTTAGAAAAAGCTTACGAAGAATGTCAAGGATTGGAAGTTATCCCAGAGCGGCTTTTGACTTGGCAATTGATATTATTCATGAGTGGCTGTTGTTGACGATCAAATTTAAACGGCCCCACGTCTCGTGTCCATTTCCTTTTCTGGCATTGCTTTTGCCCTCTTCTGATGTTGCTGTTTCTTCTTCTGTTTTGGTTCCTCGGATAAGCCATACTTATTTTAAAATTCCACGTGGGACTTCGGGTATGTGTGATATTTACACAAAGTTGATTGTCTGGTTGTCAATATAATGGATGACGCTCATAGTTTTTTGATATTTTTATATATGTCCATTTCCCAAGCCATAAAATAATCAAGTTTTTGTTCTCTTCTTCTGTATGTCTGTTTCCCAAGCTGTGAAACAATCAACAGTTCTTGATCTGTTTATGTACATTATATTGCCAAAAGTATTGGGACAGCTGCCTTATATAGAAATATATACTTTAATGACATCCCATTTTTAATACGTAAGGCTTTAATATGGAGTTGGCCCACCCTTTGCAACCATAACAGCTACAACTCTTCTGGGAAGGTTTTCCACAAGGTTTGGGAGTGTGTTTATGGGAATTTTTGACCATTATTCCAGGAGAGCATTTGTGAGGTCTGGCTCGTAGTCTCCGCTCTAATTCATCCCAAAGATGTTCTGTCGGGTTGAGGTCAGGGCTGTGTGTAGGCTAGTCAAGTTCCTCCACACCAATACTTGCTCATCCATTTCTTTATAGACCTTGCTTTGAGCACTGGTACGCAGTCATGTTGGAACAGGAAAGAGCCATCCCCAATCTGTTCCCACAAAATTGGGAGCATGAAATTGTCCAAAATGGCTTTGTGTACTAAAGCATTAAAAGTTCACTGGAACTAAGGGGCCAAGCACCAACCCCTAAAAACAACCCCACACCATAATTCCCCCTCAACCAAATATTACACTTGGCACAATGCAGTCAGGCAAGTACCGTTCCTGGCAACCACCAAACCCAGACTCTCTGTCCGTCAGATTGTGTGATTCATCACTCCAGAGGACACGTCTCCACTGTACTTTACACCACTGCATCCGACCCTTTACATTACACTTGGTGATGTAAGGCTTGGAAGCTGCTGCTTAGCCATGGAAGCCCATTCCATGAAGCTCCCTATGCATAGTTCTTGAGATTTTGGAGGTAGATAGTGATTCTGCAGAAAGCTGGCAACTTCTGCACACTCTGTGCCTTAGCATGCGCTGCTTCTGCACACTCTGTGCCTTAGCATGCGCTGTCCCCGCTCTGTGATTTTTATGTGGCCTACCACTTTGTGGCTGAGCTTCTGTTGTTCCCAATTGCTTCCACTTTGTTATAATACCACTAACTGCTGACAGTGGAATATTTAGTAGCGAGGAAGGTTAACGAATGGACTTATAGGTGGCATCCTATCACGGTTCTACGCTTGAATTCACTGAGCTCCTCAGAGCAACCCATTCTTTCACAAATGTTTGTAGAAGAAGTCTGCATGCCTAGGTGCTTGATTTTATACACGTGTCCATGGAAGTGATTGGAACACCTGAATTCAGTGATTTGGAGGGTTGTCCCAATACTTTTGGCAATATAGTGTATGTCTGTTTCCCAAGTTATAAAATAATTAGTACAACCTAAGGCATCATGCTGGCCTTCTGCTTTGTTTGTACAGATGTTTTAAGGTGATTCATTTCAGGAAAAGAAAATGCTTTGATGTTCTAGAACAATTCAGGAAAATAATTTACTTTGATGTTAAATTGCCCATGCAACTGACTTGCATTTAAGTTCATCTTGTTTGTTTGGGCGTAGTAATAATGCAAATAAAGGCAACTGTTTAAAAAAAAAAAAAACAGGACACCCGTGAAATAGTATTTGTAATTAGGAGAATGAGCATAGCAGTGTGGGCTTGTATGCTGCAAAGTTTATGGGTAGGATTGAAAGTTGCCCGATTGGGATTGGCTGCAGACATCCCATGAGGATACTTAAAACACTGGAAGTGCTAGTGATAAGTTACATCTTTTGGTGTGGTGTGTTTAGTGATTGAATTATAGCAGCATTCTGTGATAGGGGAAAAATGTGATTGCTTACCGAGGTGGAGACAAGAACCTGGGAAGGACAAATACTGCAGCTGCTATTGGGAATCACTTGTATTTTTCTCAGTCCCTGGAAGGAAAAGTACGTATGGCAGCAGACCTCTGACAGTCTGAGATTAGAGGCAATGTGGTAAACTAGTGGTGTGAGCTAGTGTTAATCTGTGGAGGAGCTCAGTGAAGTGTCTTTACCTTGAGAAATTTTGGGGCGGGTAAAGAGAACAAGACTTGAGACTATTTTTACTTTTATTCGTTTATAATTGCAGTTAACATTTTGATTGTGTCAGTGCACAAGGACTGATTCTATGATTAATTTATTGTGTTGCATAAGACAGTGAATCAGCACATCTATATACAGTACTGTGCAAAAGTTTTAGGCAGGTGTGAAAAAAATGCTGTAAACAAAGAATGCTTTCAAAAATGGAAGTGTTAATCATTTATTTTCATCAATCAACAAAATGCAGTGAATGAACAAAAGAGTATAAATCAAATCAGCACCAATTCTTTTAGGTACACTTGCACACAGTTTTTGAAGGAACTCGGCTGGTAGGTTGTTCCAAACATCTTGGAGAACTAACCACAGATCTTCTGTGGATGTAGGCTTCCTCACATCCTTCTGTCCCTTCATGTAATCCCAGACACACTCAATGATGTTGAGATCAGGGCTCTGTGGGGACCATACCATCACTTCCAGGACTTCTTGTTCTTCTTTACGCTGAAGATAGTTCTTAATGACTTTGGCTGTATGTTTGGGGTCGTTGTCCTGCTGCAGAATAAATTTGGGGCCAATCATACGCCTCCCTGATGGTATTGCATGATGGATAAGTATCTGCCTGTATTTCTCAGCATTGAGAACACCATTAATCCTGACCAAATCTCCAACTCCATTTGCAGAAATGCAGCCCCAAATATTCAAGGAACCTCCACCATACTTCACTGTTGCCTGCAGACACTCAGTATTGTAAAGCTCTCCAGCCCTTCGACGAACAAACTGCCTTCTGCTGCAGCCAAATATTTCAAATTTTGACTCATCAGTCCAGAGCACCAGCTTCCATTTTTCTGCACCCCAGTTCCTATGTTTTCGTGCATACTTGAGTCGCTTGGCCTTGTTTCCACATCGGAGGTATGGCTTTTTGGCTGCAACTCTTCCATGAAGACCACTTCTGGCCAGACTTCTCTGGACAGTAGATGCGTGTACCTGGGTCCCACTGGTTTCTGCCAGTTCTGAACTGATGGCACTGCTGGACATCTTCCGATTTCGACGGGTAATAAGCTTGATGTGTCTTTCATCTGCTGCACTGTTTCTTTGGCCGACCACTGCGTCTACGATCCTCAGCGTTGCCCGTTTCTTTGTGCTTCTTCAAAAGAGCTTGAACAGCACACCTTGAAACCCCAGTCTGCTTTGAAATCTTTGTCTGGGAGAGACTTTGCTGATGCAGTATAACTACCTTGTGTCTTGTTGCTGTGCTCAATCTTGCCATGTCATGAAACTGTCTTCCACAACCTCGCCTTGGTAGCAGAGTTTGGCTGTTCCTCACCCATTTTTAAGCCTCCTACACAGCTGTTTCTGTTTCAGTTAATGACTGTGTTTCAACCTACGTGTGACATTGATGATCATTAGCACCAGTTTGGTATAACTGGTTGATTATACACCTGACTATAATCCTACAAAATCCCTGACTTTGTGCAAGTGTACCTATAAAAATTGATGCTGGTTTGAAGGCAAAAGGTAGTAACACCAAATATTCATTTGATTTAGATTTTTCTTTTGTTCGCTCACTTTGCATTTTTTAAATTGATAATAATAAACAATCATCTATATATATATATATATAATTCACTAAGTCCGTGGCAAGCAAGACGCACGCAAGACAGCCACGCCCGCCGACTCAGAGAGCCCCGCCCACCAACAATTCACTAAACAGCTGACCATGGAGCGAGAGCGAAAGCATTTGCCAAGAATGTGTTCATTAATCAAGAACCAAAGTCGGAGGTTCGAAGAAGATCACATACCATCGTAGTTCCGACCATACACGATGCCGACTGGCAATCCGGCGGTGTTATTCCCATGACCCACCGGGCAGCCAACCGGGTAACCAAAGTCTTTGGGTTCCGGGGGGAGTATGGTTGCAAAGCTGAAACTGAAAGGAATTGACGGAAGGGCATCACCAGGTGTGGAGCCTGTGGCTTAATTTGACTCTACACGGGAAACCTTACCCGGCCCAAATGTGGCTCACAGGTGCATGTGACTGAGGCGGTGTGTGGAAAATGAACAGTCAACGTGATTCACAAGTGCATGTGGATTGTACACAGACGAAAGCAATTCAGGTGAGGAGTTGGGGGCGGAGACATGAGCAGGCAGTTCATACTGAACGATGACTAAGACTGGAGTTATACTTCACGCGACGCATGCTGCAGTGGACGCTCCTGCTACGCAAGGTTGAAGTGTTTATACTTGCGCGCGTACTTTATGTAAATCTGGAGTAATCCGCCAGGTGGCAGTGTGAGATATTATCACGGTGAGAACATGTTCAGCTTTTCTGTGTTGTGAATTGCCTAGAACACCCATTAAATTCCGATGACACCTTATCGCAATATCTCTTAAAAGGATGTTTATTGATTAAATCCAGGGATGTGTCCATTCCAGCAAGCATTGGGCACGAGTGAGAAACAATCCCTGGACGATGCCTCAGCTCATCGCAAGGTGAATACAAGCACACACATACACTAGCGTCATTTTAGCGGCACCGAATCCCCAAATCTGCATATCTTTGGAAGGAAACTGGAGCACACTGAGGAAACCCAGCAGGAAAACGTGTAAACTCCAGGCAGGGAATATCAGCGACATGACTCCCTGCAAGACAGCAGTGCTAACACTCTGCCACTGTGTCACCCCATGTGTGTAATTATTAACAGTATTCATTATTTAAATGAAATTACCGATTTATCTGTAAAATGTAATATACATACTTTAATGCTTTTCATCATGAAGGTGATATCAAGTATAAATCTAAGGAATCTAAATGTGCAGAGAGTTGGAATATCATACATTTAATGTGCTCAGTGTGGCAATCTATTGCTGGCGATTCGCAGCTGTCAGGTTGCAGATGAAGCCCTAGAAAAAAAGAGAGCACAGAAGATGGTATGTGAAAATTTTAAAACATATCATGTCATTACGATCGGGAATATGTGACACTTGAATATAAAAGCACCATGAATACATCTGTATGTCGGCATTTTGCTTCACCTCATTGAACCATTTATCAAATATCGAAGGATCTAGTAGGATGCGCAAAGTGGCTTTCTGTCACATATAGATAGTAAACAGACCTTGACGTCACATTCCAACTTTTAGCACACTGTGCCCCCCGACTTTTGCTGGTACTGCAACTCGCGCACGCATCACGTTAATTTCTGAGGACCTGCTCAGAGGACGCATCAAATGAACGCTCAGAACGCGTGGCGGCCATGATGCGGGCACGTACACGTTCTGAGTGTGAAGTATAAATGAGCCCTAAGAGATGACTTAAGAAATTGGCAGACTAGAATGGCGGGGGCAGAATGGGCGTCAGACGATCGAACTTGCCTATCTAGAGGATGTAAATGTCCTAACACGGGTTCCGTAGGTGAACCTGCGGAAGGATCGTTACCAGTTGTGCCGACCCGTCGTTGGATGGTTAGGACCCAAAACCTCTCGGGCCCGCTTCCCCGCCCTCTCTCCAGAGTTCCATCTTTGCATTCACTTACAGTCGTATCCTCAAACCCACCCCATTTGGACAACTGTCTCTTTCAGGAAGTGTTCACCCATCAATACATAATTATGCGGCGTATGCTACGCCGCGGGTTGGCTAATTATTTATATTTCTGAAAGCATTCTTTGTTTACAGCATTTTTTCACACCTGCCTAAAACTTTTGCACAGTACTGTGTGTGTGTGTGTGTGTGTGTGTGTGTGTGTGTGTGTGTGTGTGTGTGTGTGTATATGTATGTATATGTGTATGTATATATGTATATATATATATGTATGTATATGTATATATATAATATATCTACTAGCAAAATACCCGCGCTTCACAGCGGAGAAGTAGTGTGTTAAAGAGGTTATGAAAAAGAAAATGAAACATTTTAAAAATAACGTAATATGATTGTCAATGTAATTGTGTTGTCATTGTTATGAGTGTTGCTGTCTTATATATATATATATATATATATATATATATATATATATATATATATATATATATATATATATATATATATATATATATATATATATATATATACACACACTGTGATGGACGACTGGCTACGGACTCCGGTCGCCACCCCCAAGCCACTAGGAGGAGCCCTCCAGACAGCATGATGGTGCCCCGACTTCCAGCAGGGCCTCATGGACTTTGTAGTTTATACACACAGCCCTGCTGGATACCTTGGGGGCCACCGGGAGTCGCTGTAGGGGGGCTAGTGGGCTCTTGCGTGCCCTATAACCCGGGAGTGCGTCATAGTCACATGACCGGAAGAAACTACGTACACCCGGGATGAAGAAGAGGACTGTGTGCCCTGACCCGGAAGGAAACAGACTTGTGGGTTGTGCCTGGAACCACTTCCGGGTCAGGAGCTATAAAAGGACTATGGGAAGCCCAGAACACTGAGCTGAGCTGGGAGGTAGGGTGGCGACGTGTCTGGGCGTGGAGGATTGTTTGGTTAGAGAGAGAATTGTTATATGAATAGTGTGGTGTGTGGAGTGCTTTGTGCACAGTATAATGATAAAAATAATAGTTATTATACTTTCACCTGGTCATCAGAGTGGTACCTGAGGGTTCAAGAGGTTGACAAAAGCCTTAACTGCTACACTGGCATAGTCGGCAGGAGACTCTGGCCGTCCGGTGGCAGAGGATCTGCATTTAATATAAAATTCGTTGTGGCAGAGAACCCTACAAAGGTCCCTCGTGAAACCGCGGAGGTGAAAACCCCACCCGCGACCAAGAGCGCTGCAGCTGTAAGCCAACCTCTACAACAGACCATTATGGGGAAGAAAACTGGGAAGAAGGCTGGAATTGCTCAGAAGACTTCTGTCCCAGATCTGGTGGAGACGCTGTTGACTTACCTGACGGGCAGTGAGGAAGACCGGGAGCAGCTTAAGGCCACGCAAACCCGAGCAGGGCAGCAGTCGGAACGTTGCCGGATGGCAACTCCCGAAGATTACTACAGGGAGTTGGAGCGAGATCGCCTACGTTCCGAGGTATGTGCTGGAAAAATGCCCGAAACGCCGGGAGTATTTTCTTCTTATTTTGCAGAGGCCTGTCTGCACAAAGCGGACAAAGAGCACGCCCACCTCACACCTAGACAAGATGGCCGCGAGGGAAAGAAAGCAAGCCAGTCTAGGCGTCCGCAGAAAGGAAGCCCATACGCTGACGATGTCCACGTGACCTCGCGCGACGGCGACCAGGAAGAAGGTCAGTTTGGAGCCGTCGGTGAGGTCAATAATTCCCCGACAAGTCGGAGCTCCCAGAAGGGGAAGGGGGCGGCGAGCGAAGCAGCGCCAATATTAAATAGAGAGAAAGAGGGGCGGGATGTGACTGAAGGATCTGCCGTTAAAGTAAAAAAGGCAGACCTCAGTCGGCTTGTTGCAGCCACCCGTCCCTCAGAAGACTCCAAGTCCCAGAAGCCTTTGCGCGCCCCAGCAGAGCATGTGCCTGGAGCGGACGTGCTCATTGGCTCCCGGCCGGAGGGTGAGGTAAACAAGGAAGTACCCTTGCCTCCGGCCGAGACAATTAACTTAATAAACTTATGGGAGCTCGACAAATATCTCGAGCCCCTAAATACTTTCTTCCAGGGATTAAAGGAATTAAAAGCACACGTGGAGGAGCTGGGAGCTACAGCCGAAGCGCCGTTGAAGGGACTACAAGAATACCTTTGGCGATTAGGCCGTGAAGCCCCGGCCTCAGTTGATTCGGAGGTGCAGGTGAGTGAAATCTGCGCCGTATATAATAAGGGGACGCAGTGTGAACCAGCACCGCGTTTAATAAGAAGCGGCTGCCAAAGCACTGTGAATCCGACAGTCAAGCGTGGTGTAATGACGGAGTGGTCGGGCAACGGTCCGATAGAACCGGGGCGGTGGTATCAGACGCCGCTCTGGAACGACACGGACCTTCAGGCCCCGACCCGCGTGAAGAGGGGGATGTCGCTCATTACTGAAGGGGCGGGGGAAGTACTGATCGCCCCGGTACAGCTGAATAGTGCTGTTACCCGGAGCGATACGGTACTAATGACGCCGCCTCCGAGTTTGCAAAGGACAACGGGCGTACAAACAGCAAAGAGGCTCTCTTTTCCATAGAGAACCTCACGCCATGCATAAGCCCCAGAGAAAGCAGGAGATCCCGAATTAACACGTGGGTCTCCTGACATATTAAAGAAACGGGCAAAGAGCAGCAAAGCGGCCGTTAACCCCTCCTTGGCGGAGGACAGGGTGGAGCTGACTGAATTCCCGAGGTGTTTTTGGTCTCGGGAAGAGAGGCCACCAGGAGGACGTCGGCGGTGCTACAACTGCCGGCAACCGGGCCACGTGTGGCGTAGTTGTCCCCGGAGGACAGGGGAGCGGTGGGATAGCAGATACACCGTTCCCCCAAGGTTCGCTGGGGGATCTAGACAGCGGAACCACGGCCCGGATCCCGCGTCCTCCTGGAGGAGGACGTCCCTCGCGGGAATCAACGCTCCGCCCCAGTGGTCGTCGCTAAGGGGGGAGGGACTGTGATGGACTACCGGCTACGGACTCCGGTCGCAACCCCCAAGCCGCTAGGAGGAGCCCTCCGGACAGCATGATGGTGCCCCGACTTCCAGCAGGGCCTCATGGACTTTGTAGTTTATACACACAGCCCTGCTGGATACCTTGGGGGCCACCGGGAGTCGCTGTAGGGGGGCTAGTGGGCTCTTGCGTGCCCTATAACCCGGGAGTGCGTCATAGTCACGTAACCGGAAGAAACGACGTACTCCGGGATGAAGAAGAGGACTGTTTGCCCTGACCCGGAAGGAAACGGACTTGTGGGTTGTGCCTGGAACCACTTCCGGGTCAGGAGCTATAAAAGGACTATGGGAAGCCCAGAACACTGAGCTGAGCTGGGAGGTAGGGTGGCGACGTGTCTGGGCGAGGAGGATTGTTTGGTTAGAGAGAGAATTGTTATATGAATAGTGTGGTGTGTGGAGTGCTTTGTGCACAGTATAATAATAAAAATAATAGTTATTATACTTTCACCTGGTCATCAAAGTGGTACCTGAGGGTTCAAGAGGTGGACAAAAGCCTTAACTGCTACAACACACACACATAAACATATCTATACATATACATATATACATATCTACATATACACATATCTACATATATATACTCACAGACATTTACATATATACACATGTACATATATATATACACATATATATACATATCTACATATATATATATATCTAGACATACATTGATATATATATATATATATATATACTAGCAAAATACCCGCGCTTCGCAGCGGAGAAGTAGTGTGTTAAAGAGGTTATGAAAAAAAAAAAATATATATATATATATATATGTGTAGATATGTATATATATGTATGTAATTGTTTTGTCATTGTTATGAGTGTTGCTGTCATATATAATATATCTATAATAATAAAAGGCAAAGCCCTCACTGACTGACTGACTGACTCACTCATCACTAATTCTCCAACTTCCCGTGTAGGTGGAAGGCTGAAATTTGGCAGGCTCATTCCTTACAGCTTACTTACAAAAGTTAGGCAGGTTTCATTTCGAAATTCAAAGCGTAATGGTCATAACTGGAACATATTTTTTGTCCATACACTGTAATGGAGGAGGCGGAGTCACGTATCGCGTCATCACGCCTCCTACGTAATCACGTGAACTAAAAACAAGGAACACATTTACAGCACGAGTCACACGCGGGAACGAAGGTAAATGACGTTAATTTTTGACTGTCTTTTAATACTGTTTAAGCATACATATTAACACATGTGCAATTAAACGTGTGCATTTACGGGGTGATTTCTCAGGCTTAAAAGCTCACCTTTTATCAAACGCGGGAACAAAGGTAACTGACGTTGTTCACTGTCTTTTAATACTGTGTAACCATACATATTAACACATGTCCAATTAAACGTGTGCATTTATGGGGTGATTTCTCAGGCTTAAAAGCTCGCCTTTTACTAAAAAGGTAAATGCAAAACTATTTTCAATCAGTTTATTGAAACGCTCCCGTTAAGGATTGCAATAACATATTCGCGAGATAAAAGAACGAAGTAGGGGGAAATGGAGGAAGAGCAGCAAACAGCGAAGAGCAAAAAATTAATTAAACAATTGAGAACGGAGCGAGTTAAGCATACAAGCATGTTCATAAGGGAAACAAAGCACGGTGTAAAACGTAAGTTTAAATTAAGTTTATAGAAACGCTCCCGCTGCGGATTGCAATAACATATTCGCGACATAAAAGTTTAATGAGAAGACACGAGGTATAAACGACCCACACGCCGTGGCGCAACGTTAGGGGCAACAGTTTCAACCATTCTATGATCTGCTTCTCGCAACTGAAAGACGGCACATGGCGGATGTTAGCCGACTTGCTGACCGCAACGTTAGGGGCTTCAACTATGGCGCTGACGCCACATCTCAGTGCCAACACTTTGCAGACTGTACTTAAAAGACACGCCCTCCTCACTGGACAGTTAAAAACACCAATCAAACTAACGATGACATCAAGTATTACCCAATCAAAAGTAGGAAAGGAGGCATCTTCATAAAATGCGTGTGGGATGATTTGCATGAGACGCTGCTTTAAAAAAAAAATGATAAAAAAAATACGGGATAAATCCCGTCCAGTATTGATTCAAAACAGGCCGCGCAATTTCATTCTCAAACGCGGCACGATTCCGTATTTTAAAGGACGGGTGGCAACCCTACAGTGCCAGGTAAGCACCCATACAATCAGATTGTGATTCAGACTAGGAATGCAATGAATGTAATTACCCCGATCTACATACAAGGCGAAAGTCTTGCAACATTCAAAGATGATGGTTTGGGATAAGTACACCATACAACATAAAAAGAGCTTATGAAGCCTTGAACCGAAAAAAGCAAGATCTCACAGATCGTAAAAAAAAAAATAGGAGGTAATGTCGTTTTACTCGCTGTAGATTTTAGTCAAACATTACCAGTTATTCCACGAGGGAGACCAGCAGATGAACTCAACGCGTGTTTAAAATCCATGCTTCTCCCACGCTCGGTTATATGTCGCGTGTTCTCGGGTAGGTGCACCAAAAAATGTATACATTTAAGCATGTAATGGGCAAACAAAAAATGAGGTATACCCGAAGGCACTGCAGTAGTACTTAATGTAACTTTACTTCTTAAATGTTAATGTTTTACTGTTTAATAATTTATAAGCTTCTTATATGTTGTTCAAATTCTTTTATCAAAATACCACTGACAGCGCAATGCACGATAACATGGAGTGAATACACCATACGCATCCGCCCACGGCTGCCCTGCTGTGCGCAGATAGAAGTTGATTCTACAATAAAATAAAATAAAAATAAAAAGAGTAAAACAATCATCACCCATAAAGCGTGTGTGTGTGTGTATATATGTGTATATATATATGTTGATATGTGGATGTGTATATGTATATATATATATATATATATATATATATATATATATGTAGATATGTATATATATGTGTATATGTATATATATGTTTATGTGTGTGTGTGTATTTTATATATATAAAACACAGCAACACTCATAACAATGACAACACAATTACATTGACAATCATGTTACGTTATTTTTAAAATGTTTCCTTTACTTTTTCATAACCTCTTTAACACACTACTTCTCCGCTGCGAAGCGCGGGTATTTTGCTAGTATATATATATAATATACACACACACATAAACATATATATACATATCTACATATACACATATCTAAATATATATATATATATATATACAGTAATCCCTCCTCCATCGCGGGGGTTGCGTTCCAGAGCCACCCGCGAAATAAGAAAATCCGCGAAGTAGAAACCATATGTTTATATGGTTATTTTTATATTGTCATGCTTGGGTCACAGATTTGCACAGAAACACAGGAGGTTGTAGAGAGACAGGAACGTTATTCAAACATTGCAAACAAACATTTGTCTCTTTTTCAAAAGTTTAAACTGTGCTCCATGACAAGACAGAGATGACAGTTCAGTCTCACAATTAAAAGAATGCAAACATATCTTCCTCTTCAAAGGAGTGCGTGTCAGGAGCACAGGCTGTCGGAGAGAGAGAGAGAGAGAAAACCAAACAAATCAATAGGGCTGTTTGGCTTTTAAGTATGCGAAGCACCGCGGCACAAAGCTGTTGAAGGCGGCAGCTCACACCCCCTCCGTCAAGAGCAGACAAAGAGAGATTGAGAGAGAGACAGAGTTTGTTTTTCAATCAAAAATCAATACGTGCCCTTCGAGCTTTTAAGTATGCGAAGCACCGTGCAGCATGTCGTTTCAGGAAGCAGCTGCACAAAAGATAGCAACGTGAAGATAATCTTTCAGCATTTTTAGACGAGCATCCGTATCGTCTAGGTGTGCAAACAGCCCCCCTGCTCAATCCCCCTACGTCAGGATCAGAGAAAGTCAGCGCAAGAGAAAGAGAAAAGTAAGCTGGGTAGCTTCTCAGCCATCTGCCAATAGCGTCCCTTGTGTGAAATCAACTGGGCAAACCAACTGAGGAAGCATGTACCAGAAATTAAAAGACCCATTGTCCGCAGAAACCCACGAAGCAGCGAAAAATCTGCGATATATATTTAAATATGCTTACATATAAAATCCGAGATGGAGTGAAGCCGCGAAAGGCGAAGCGCGATATAGCAAGGGATTACTGTAATCCGAGTCGTAAGTTAAATGTTTGAGTAGTTGGAAAAGTCTTTTTGATAAGTTGTATGATGGTCCGCCTATTAGGCTAACAACTGGTCTGTATTTCAGTGGTGTTTTATGTATTTTTGGGAGTCCATAAAATTCCGGGCAGTTAGCATTGTTGGATTTCATTTTGTGAAAGTTCTGTGCATCCAGGCGGTTACAATTTCGGAGTTTGGTCAGAGTATAGTTTATTTTATTCTGTGTAGTTTTTGTTGGGTCATTATTCAGCTGTTGATAAGTATTGGTGTCAGAAAGCATTTCATGTATGTATGTATGTATGTATGTATGTATGTATGACTAATTCTCCCATTTTCCATATAAGTGGGAAGCTTAAATTTCGCATGCTCATTCCTTGCAGTGTACTTGCAATAGGACATGAAACATACATAACTTTTGTAACACCCAGGGGGGGAAATAGGTGTACCAACTAAACTGTATATTTAGAAAGGGGAAATCCCTCCTCACTGTTTCTTCGAGTTCCAATATATGTAGGAAGCCCAAATTTCCCATGCTCATCCTTTACACTGTACTTACAAACGTTAAGTATGTTTCATTTCACACCATGCCCCGTAACGAACTTTCGAAAATGAAGTCTTCTTTTTGGCGGTTCTCACCATTGTACTGTAAGGAACTTTCGAAAGTGACCTCTCCTTTTGGCGATTTCATTCCTTATTTCTGTTAAGAGGATTTATTTCACGGCAGAAACGCACAAGGGCTGCCCCCAGTCCCCCTTCCTTTCTCCACACAGCCGCTGTCTGCACACCTACTACTTGTTTGGGTCCCTGTCTATATACAATAGCGACATCCTGCGCTCATGTGCCTCCTCACTTGCTTCCTTACTTTCCTCAGCGGTTCTTCATGCTCACTGCTCCCTTCTTTATTACTCCACCGCTTCAAGCCTGATATTGTTCGCCTTGCTTCACGTCTTCCTGCTGGTGACTCCTGCCTTTTCATTTAGTTTCTTCAGACTCTTAATCCTCCGGGCATGCCTCCACATACTCTACTTTTGAAGGTCGGCTCAACAATTATGTTACTATGAAGCTTACAACCACCAAAACTTTGTAACGGCACCAGGCTTCAGATCAAATCTCTGCACAAGAACCTTACTGAGGCAACTGTCTTCACTGGAACTGGCAAAGGGGAGACTGTATTTATTCCTCGCATCCCTCTCATACCCTCTGACCTCCCATTCCAATTCAAACGCCTCCAATTTCCAGAAAGGGTCTGCTTCGCTATGACAATAAATAAGTCACTGGACCAGACTCTAAAAAAAGGTTGCCATTGACTTGACACAAGATTGCTTCTCACATGGCCAACTGTACGTTGCATGCTAAAGAGTAAGCTTTGCAGACAACTTGGTCATTTTACAGCCTGAGGGCAGAACTGCAAATGTCATTTAAAAAGAGATCCTTATGTCCTAAAAATGTGCATTTCTCATACACAACATTTACAATCATAAATTAAACTCTTTACAATCATCAAATTCACTGTCAATACTAAAATAAGCCTACAACAATTACATTGCAATCATGTTACGTTATTTTTAAAATGTTTTTCATAACTTCTTTAACACACTACTTCTCTGCTGCAAAGCGTGGGTATTTTGCTAGTATGTAATAAAAAGCCATTGTATTTTGTCTGAGTTTATAGTTTTGAGTCTATGTCTCTTTGTCTTCTTTGTCTAGATGCTCAGTTATGACTACAAGTGCCTGTAAGTTTGAGCATTGCATAAGGTGTTGTATAGGGCTTCCCAGTGGCTGGCAGTGACCCAGTATATCAAAGAAGAACTAAATATTCATAAAAATTTAGATGTCCATGTTGTAAAGAAAAAATGTTCACGAATCAGGTATTGGACAGAAAAATGAAGGTTCAAATCAATTTTCCCTGTTATTAATTAAAAATGTGGTTCAGATATAATCAGTAAAAATTCAAATACAAGATAAAAATGAGCAATTTCATTCATGAATTAAATACACAATGAAATAAAGTGAAAAGTAGGGGGTTAAGTTTTAAGATTTTTCACAAAATATTTTTTTGCAGAACAGCAGCAAGTATGCACCAGTGTTCCCTCCCTACTCCTCTTTTAATATATACTGTAATAGTGGCTTAACTACCTATCTGATGCTCGAAGACCAGAAGTATCTCTTATGCTTGAAACTGTTACTTCCTTGAAACACACTTAGCTGTGATCCTTTGCAATCATTTTTTTTAACCAAGCAGTAGTTTGACTGTGAATAAAGGTCAGTGTGAGACTGAAAAGGTATTGTTCTTCATGTGCTTTTTTTAGGTGGTAGAATATGTTGTATGCATTAAGCCTATCTGAAGCAAGGCTGAGTTTGGCATTTATGATTTGGCATTTCCTTTTTTTACTTGTGTAACCTTAGTAGTATTTATTGTTTTATGCCCTTGCTACGGCTTTAAAACCTTTTACAGTGAACACCATTTTCCTAAGGTCTGCAACTGACTAGAATATGTAGAAACAAACATAATTTAATAGGTACATCTTACATTAGTAAATGTTCTGTTTTGAAACTTGCATTCATATTGTGTAACATCACTGCATATTCTGCTTGTGCATAAGCCTTTTGAAGTCTGTTCTAGTTAAACAAAAATGTTTTTTTGTTTAACAAATAAAAGTTTAGTAATTTGTAACATTCAGAAGTTTGAGTATACAGTAGATTGAGGACTAAAGATTGTGTAGTGGTGCTTGATTTATAAGAAAGAATAAGAATATGTTTATGGCATAGTTACGATGTCTTACTCTGTTTAAAACAAGAGAAACTTGCTTTCAGTCTTTAGAACTTTGTGTAAAAACTGAGTATTTGTATTGAATGATGACAATAAAATCAATAAAATTAAAAAAAAAAAAACTCAAAATTTAGTAGGGCTATATGATGATATTAATGACTTGAGTAGTAGTTGTTTTAGTGATAGTTGTAATACTGTCGTGCCCTTTTTGAGTAGTTTATGGATTATATCAAATTACTGTGGCGCTATAAAAATATATTTCTCATGGTATGGTACATTCTGTTTTCTCAGTGTTTTCTTACCAAAAAAAAGGTTTAAAGGTATTATATGAAATCATGATTTATAATTAATCAGTGATGACTGGGTGATTGGTTATTAATTCTTATTAATCCTTTTCAGATCACCATTTATATGGACAAAGAATTTAAATGAAACTTTTAACCTGGGTAAGTTTTCTATACTGAATTTGAATTGCTTCCCACAATCTATTGAATAATGTTGCTTTTTCTATGAAGTCTTTGTTAGTTTAGATCATTAATGTTAACCCTTTTGACCTAAGTCCCCCAAATCTACAGGAGTACTCTTTTATTTTTAACTGTAGTGATGATTCTCCCAATCAAAAACTTTTATTTCCTCTGATTCAATGTAAATTCAGATTTCAGGTTAGGTTCGTTATAAATAGCAAAGAGAACACTACAGATAAATCACTCTGAATGAATATAGAGTGAAAAAAAACATCTCTCACACAAATGTGCAAGCTTGGGAGACCCTGGCAACACCTGTGATTAGGCCCAAAATGTCTTTACTTCTGTTTGAGTGAAAATAGAGTATTGCATTTGTTGACTGCCCAAAAATCTTGATGGTATGCAAACAGAAGACCAGTAATAAGTCAATATACAAATGCTTTCTCAGGATATGAGAGCCATACCGACTATATGTCATTGTTGCAGGAAGACTGCCAAATGCACACATAAATGTTGTATATTGTTAAAAAGCTTAGAATGTCTTAGAATGCTTAGAATAAAAATTGAGGAACACATTCAGGAAAATGCATCTAAGTTTGAGGAAAAGTGGAGAGCATTTGGCTACCAGTTGGAAGACATTAAGCGAACATTCATGACTTGAATTGAAACAGCCAAACATCTGGCATCTACTGCGGACGGGAAAGCAATGGCTGCAAATTCCGAATGCAAAAAACTCGGAGACAGACTTACTGCACTGGAAGATGGATGCAGAAGGAAAAATATTAGAATTGAAGGTCTCCCAGAGAATCGTGCAAGTCCAAACCCAATCTATATTACTAACCGAGAATGGTAAACCGGAAGGCACGGACCCAGGTACACGGCGATGGATGCAGGAGACATAGTGCGCAGGCGCCTACAGAGGATTCTGTGCTGCACACCAGAGTCAAACGGAAGGGGCTACGGAGGCTCCACAGGTCCACAAACCGAGAATGGCGCAGGCGTCACCGCCATATTGTGAGTGGCAATACTATGGAGTGAAGTTAGGAATAATGTGCTGCTTGGGATTGTACAAATCGCTGAACGCTTTACACCAAATTCAAACACAATACAGCTCAACTAACGGAAATAGCAAATACAACATAAGATCAATGAACGCAGGCGCCTACAACTCGCGTCTGAAACTGCGGAAGCAAAGCAGGCACGGGTTCAAAACGACAAACATAGTACGACAGACCCAGGCGCCTACAACGCGCTTCTGAACTAAACGTCCACACTACACAGCATGGTCCGGGTAATGAGAATAAACGAAGTCTCCGTATTAAACGTACAGCATCCTCACACGTCCAAACCATATAGCATATGTGAATCACGTTACAGTGATGCATTATTAACTCTTTTAGGGCTAATTTTTTTTTTTGTTTCTTTTCTCCCAGGGCTGAATATTTTTCCAAAAACTAACATTTTTTAAAAAAGAACACAAAGCAATATTGTTTAACATATCAAATCAACAAAAATATTTACTTTTGACAAATGTTACTGTCTTGCATGTTGTATGAGCCTGCATACTCTATGATTTCACATACATATCACATACATTTTACACAGTAAAGTCCTGCAAAGTCTGATCTCGCTCAAAGCAGCCAATTTCAGTCATTGCCACATTGCACTCCTTACAATATGTGTTGCTTTGGTGCCTACTTTTCAGTTGTCTGTTGCTGCACTTTCTCACATATATTGTTAGTGTGTACTGTAGAGAGACAAGTCACCCATTTGCCATCGTGCCATGCCACTGCCACCAAGTTTTCTGCCTGCATGAAAACCATATTGTCACCTCTTTCATTGTCTGAAACTTTATGAACTTTATGCATGGCGTAATAGCCTGGCTCACCCCATGGGATTTGCTTCTGTTTATTACAGAAGTGAATAAAACGCTGCATAACCTGTCCAAAGCCACCAGGGGACAAAGCACATTTGGACCAATGCTCCCTGAAGTTATATCACCAGTTCTGTCCCATCTCAATTTGTAATGCCACAGCACGCTTCATCTTGTCTTTTGTTGTGGGTTTCCACAAAAACGAGAATGCGATGCAACCGCAGCCCGCGATTCAAAAAATTTCTCTGCCTACCTGTTTGTCTCGTCTGACAGTAGCTGAAAAGCAGCATCAGGAGAGAGCAGCCTGAAGTACAGCAGCTGGTGATCTGTCGTGTCCAACAGCAAGCCATGCCGTCTTGTGAAGTCCCGTAGCCAGATCGGCTCTCAGCGGATCAATGTCTGTGTATTTATCCCACGCAAACCTTGCCGTAGATGCATCGGCTGCGCGAAGGCGCTCAACTGGCAGCAGATTCGCTGGCGTGGCATCGGCTGGTGTTTGATCAGCTAATGCTGGCTTCTCACTCTCTTGCTCGATCTCCTGATCACTGTCAATAAAATCCGATTCTGAAAAATCAGAGTCCGACTCCGCGATAATGCGCAAAACATCGTCTGCAGAGTGTTTTCTTTTCTGCACTCGCTTCGCTCCCTTGTCACATGTAGATGCCATCTTGCCATTGTTTACATTTCGCAACTCACGCACACGCAAGGATTAGTTGCCGAGTCAACGAGTCTAGCATTCCTCCAAGCACAGAGGGAATGCCTATGACGTGACAGTGAGATTTGTCGCCCTCTATCCCTGGATGTCGACTTTTGTCGACATGCGCCCTCAAACCCTCCTGTCGACAAAAGTCGACTTCCGCCCTAAAAGTGTTAACGGTACAACCACAGAAAACGCTCCGTATTAACAGTAAGTGCAATTATCCATATTACTAACGGTAGACAACGGATAACTAATGGAGTCACGGTCACGGCTCCAAACCGATCCAGCTCAACTAACGGAGCTACAACAGCCAGCCCACATGGATAAAAATAATAAGATGTGGGCGCCTACAACACGCGTCTGAAAACACGGAAGCACCACTGTCTTGGCTCCAAAACCAAAAAGCTCCGCATGGACAAATACAATGTACATAGACACTTACAACGCACGTCAGTAACTGCAGAAGCAAAGCAGGCACGGGTTCAAAACGAAAGACCACAACTGACGGAGATACACACACGAGCCCGCCTGGATATAAATCAATGAACGCAGGCGCCTACAGCGCGCGTCTGAAATGCCGCAAGCAAAGCAGGCACATATCGCATACGTACATCAATGTATTTCGGGTTACCCAACACCGGGGGTTGGCGAGCGAAGCAAGCAGGGGGCAGAGCCCCCTAGTGAAATTCATATTCTCTAAAATAATTGGAGAGGACTGTAAATCTGACACTGAAATAGCATTAGCTTACCACATACGGTGATCAAATACCTCTAAACCTCGGAGTCTTATCACGCGCACTTCGAGAATTTACAATTTAAATTACACGTAATGTTACTTCTCAGACAGAAACGAGATTATATTTGAAAATACCACATTCACATTTTCCTAGATTTCTCACCCTCAACATCTGCAAAGCGTACAACTTTTTACATCATTAAACAGTGCTTTTGGAAAGCCGAGATCAAATACAACCTCTTGTACCCTGCCAAACTGAAAGTGGATATTCAAGACAAGCATTACATCTTTACCACTACGGAGGAAGCAGAAAAAGAGTTAAGAAAGCTGATTCCGACACTTTTTTGAAATACAATCGTGAGTCACATCCTGTCATGACATGGCAAAGACGATCTTGCCGGTTGTTTGTTCCGCTTGCAGTGATACTGGTACTGTAACTATACATCCTTTTCCTTCTCGGACACTTTTTGTTTATGCTTTAATTACAATTATATGTGTATTATATGCGTATATGTCTAAGAAATCAATTTATTTTTCTTCTTTTTTCTTTTTTTTTTTTACTCTTCTGAAGGAGACTGTTTAACATCATACCCTTGGTTTATTATTATAATCATATTAGCGTTTACTATGCTTATCCAGGGCCACTTTTTAACACCATTCCCTGGGCTTACTATTTCACTATCTTAAGATTGCTGAAGATTAGATTTTATGCTTATAGTAATTGGACTGTATTGGCAATACGTATCTCAATTTTATTCCTCATACGCAGCTGCTGGGATGTTTGTTTTGTTTTGGACATGCTCTGTCTCTAGGTATGTCAGAGGATTGGGATGTTGGGAAGTGGAGTCCAGACTTGCATGGGGAGCTTAAACTTGGGGGGGGGTGGGGGGTGTTGGGGGAGTATGGATTACTAGGAGGAGAAAGAAAGTGAGCAAGCTATCCCTAATCTTATCTTTTTAATCCTTGTAATTATAAATGCCAACGTAACAATAGCCTTCAGGGCAGTAACTCCCAGGGAAAATCAGAAATTAAGGTCAAAGCTGACTTCTTTTCAGTTAAGACTTAAAAATGACAATAAAAGCCCAGAAGCAATGTCTCAAAGACTGGACAGTTAACTTTGTAAGCTGGAATGTTAAAGACCTAAATCACGAATTAAAGAGAGAGAAAGTATGCTCTCACCTAACAGGTCTAAACGCTAAAATAGTATTTTTACAGGAGACCCACTTATTAAGCAAGGATCAGTTTCAGCTGCATAAAGACTGGACTGGCCAAATATTCCATTCCAGCTTTACAAAGAAAACTAGAGGTGTGGGAATTCTTATACATAGAACCGTTATGTGATTGTCATAGGTAATTTATTTAACTGTAAAGTGATTTTAAGAAATATTTATGCACCCAGTGTCGATGATAGGGAATTCATGCAAAGTGTATATGCATCCATTCCCAATGTGAACACTCATAAAATGGCTGGGGACTTTGTTTTTTAGATCCAGACCTAGATAGGTCTCCTGCCACAGGGATGATGACATCTAACACTGCGAAGACAATTACATAGTTTGTAACTGACCACAACTTATCAGACCCCTGGAGAATTTTAAACCCAAACTCAAGAGCATATTCATTCTACTCACTAGTGCATTATTGCTACTCAAGAATTGATTATTTCTTTGTAGATAACAACTTCTTGCCTATGATTAAATCTTGTAAGTACAACACTATTGTTATTTCTGACCATACCCCCTTGATTTTGAAGCTAAAATCACTATGCCCCACATACTCCTCTCGCAGATGGCATCTTAATCCACTTTTATTAGTAGACGAAAACTGTATAGTAGTGCTGGACGGTATGACTAAAATTCTATATCACAGTATTTTTCAAAATTATACCGGTTTCACGGTATTTTTTTCACATGCATGAGTGGATGTTAACCGTATTTTCCAGTGCAATTACTGCAGTAGACTGGCTAAGAATAACCTATTCCACTGTCATGAGAATTGTACATTGTACAAAAAAAACATTTTGATGTGCACACAAGTATTAATACGGGTTTGCATGACCCCATAAAGTGATAGTTTTGAAGGGGGTGGCACTAATGAAGAGAAGGAATCACATTGCATGACAGTCAAAATATAGAACCTCTTTAAGTTGTTTGCAAACTTTATTTAATAAACAAAAATTTTGACAACATATTTTCAACCATCCAAAGAGGCATTTAGACTTCGTAAAATATCCAGAGGTGCTTGTCAAAAGTTGTATTGCATTGAACATGTCTTAGAAAAGGAATAAATAGTAAATATTTTTTGTAAACCAGCTACACTTTCTGTTAATGTTAACCATCTCTGTCCACTGACACATTAAAGTGACTTTTTAAACAACTTTACCATCATTAAATTGCATAATATTTAAACTAATAAATAATAACAATAAAATAAAGAATAGTGTAACTTTCAGTGATACTATTACTTCAAGCCCCAGGTGCATTACACCGTATTCACCAATTAAAAATAAAATAAAATAAAACAAAACAAGTGCAACTTGGTGATGACATCTTTACCAACTGAACCATCATTAAGACAAATTGCATTAATATGGACCTTGCTTCAAGCTAAGCTATATACATGCTACAGTGCTATTTGTGGTATAGCCCTACGGAATCGTATTAGGGCCACAGTGAAGGAAAAAAAAAAAACTAAACATGCCGACTTTATTCTCGATATTTCCACTTTATTCTCATAGTTTATTTTGTCATTAAAGTAGAATGTCGTAAACATCCTAAAATCAATGTTTAATTTACTAGATTTTCTCAAACCTTCTCATAACTATTGTAGCACATTAAATGCTTTGTGTTAAGTGTTCCCTGACCCAGTTGTTAATCTCTACACGCTTCTTAAACTAACTTCCTCTGCACTAAGAGGAGGCGCAGGCAGCTATTATTGCACAGAATACATTCACTTCATGATATTCCTGCTCTCTGAAAATTTAGAACGCTAAGATAAATACTTGATATCATTTTCATGATGAAATGCATTAAAGCATGTATTAACATGCATGGTAGTGTGGCGGTAGTACTGCTCCCTTGCAGTAAGGGGTCCCCAGGTGTACGTTCAGTGTAGAGAACTTTATGGCAGGTGTGACGAGGCTCCAAAAAAACTGGATGGATGAATGGGTATCAAACAGCTTTAACTTAAATATTGTGTAAATGTTGGGTTCGTGATCTGGTGGTCGGTGACACGAACACAGAGTTAAATGGATGTTTTTTTTGAGCGGACTTTCTTTATTGCATGCGTGCTGACTCTGACGTAACAAACCCCCAGTTCCTATCCTTCCTTTTTCTTTCTCCACATAACCATTCACCACACAATAAATGTCTTTGTGAAATTAAAACTAGTTATAAACTTAGACCATGGAGTGTTCAGAACTTTAAAAAAATCTTTGTTATACATGTTTAATTACGCCAGCTATTCAGGGTTGCGCCCATCCCAGCAAGCATTGTGTGCGAGGCAGGAGCAAATCCTGAACGTGGCGCCAGCACCTGGCAGGGTGAATACGAGCAATACATACACTGGCAGGGTTAATATAACATAACAAAACTCCACATCCTACATGACTTTGAAAGGAAACTGAAGCACGCTGAGTAAACCCACCAGAAAAACATGCAAATTCAAGGCAGGGAACACCCGTGACCCCCTTGCTGCAAGGCAGCAGTGCAACCTCCATGCCACCGTGCCCCCACATAATTAATGCATGCTTTAATGCATTTCATTATGAAAATTATATCACGTATTTATCTTAGCATTCTAAATGTTCAGAGAGCAGGAATATCTTGAAATTTAATGTGTTCTGTGTGCTGCCTGTGCCTCCTCTTAGTGCAAGAGGAAGTCTGTTTAAGAAGCACGTAGCAATTTAACATGGCTCCGGGAACACTTAACACAAGCATTTAATGTGCTACAGAACTTATGACGGGGTTTGAGAAAATCTAGTAAATTAAATATTAATTTTAAGATGTTTAGTTTACGATGTTCTACTTTAATGACAAATTGCGAGAATAAAGTCAACATGTCGACTTTATTCTCGTCATAAACATCCAGATTAAAGTGGAAGTGTCGAGAATAAAGTCAACATTTCGTCACATTACACACTACCCAGGTACATTACACAGTATTGAAAAAAAATAAAACAAGTACAACTTGGCTTGCAGTATTATCCAGTAGTATAGAATCAGCATTCACACATTTGAACATAATGGTCCACATCCGACCCTTTAAAACCAAACTATCTCCAGACAATACACACGGCTCCTTTTTTCGGCAAAACTTCTTCTGTGTCATCATGTGCAACTCTATTTTCTGCTACAGCTTCAGTTTCGGAATGTTCTCTGTCCATTTTCACCGTTCAATACTTCCACTAATGCATGTGCTCCGTTGTATGTGCGTTTAGTGGTGCAGCAGTGAAAAAGGTCCCTCTTTAAACAGTTTCCCGCTGTGCCACGTTCCGAACGTTGTTTCGGCTATTTAAACGAGTGTTGCGGTATAAGAAAAATGCATATCATAACAAAAATAAACGGTTTTTGGTCTGAACCGGTTTACCGCCCAGCACTACTGTATAGAATTTGTATCCAAGCAAATCAATTTTTTTTTTTTAGAGACAAATACACCCTCAGTGGTTTCTGCAGGAACCCTCTGGGAAACCCTGAAGGCTTTCTTAAGAGGACAGATTATCTCATTTCTTTCCCACTAAAATAAATTAGAAACCAAGAAGGTATCAGAGCTAATCAATGAAATTACTAGAATAGATCAAGAACATGCCAGGTGTCCAAGTGAGATGCTTCATAGGAAAAGGCATGCTCTGCATTCAACCTGTTAATAACTAAAGAAACTGAACAACTCGTACTTAAATCAAGACATCATTATTATAAACATGGAGAGAAAGCTAATAAGATCTTAGCTCAACAAATCCACAAGCAAGACGTTCGCAATCCAATCCCAGCAATCACCAGCACAAACAGACAAAATCATTGACCATAAAAATATAATGCACACATTTAGAGACTACTATAAATCCTTATACTCTACTGCGATTAAAGAAGACAAGACACAATCTAAGGCATTTCTGGATGCATTACAGATACCACAAATAGATACTCATAGGGCAGAGGAATTGGATAAACCTCTGGCAGAATTACTAGATGCTATAAACTCTCAATGGGAAAGCAGCAGGCCCTGTTGGCTACCCTTCCAAATTTTATAAGAAATTCTCAACTCCGCTAGCTCCCCTTCTATTAGCAACATTTACAGAAGCTAGAGAAAATAAAATTCTACCTCAAACTTTTCACCAAGCATTAATTACTGTCTTTCCTAAACAAAATAAGGACTTATTAAAATGTACATCGTACAGACCAATCTCACTTCTGAATAACGATGTCAAGATACTCTCCAAAGTCTTAGCTAGAAGGATGGAGAAAGTGCTGCCTTCGGTAATATCACAAGACCAAACTGGATTCCAATCTTCAACGCCTGTTTAATGTAATATATTCACCAACAAAGTCAAACACCCTGGAGATCATATTATCATTGGATGCAGAAAATGCATTTGACATGGTTGAAAGGAACTACCTTTTCACTACATTGGATGTAGAGAAAAGCCAAGCAAAATGACACCTTTTATTGGCTAACTAGAAAGATTACAATATGCAAGCTTTCGAGGCAACTCAGGCCCCTTCTTCAGGCAAGACGAAGGGGCCTGAGTTGCCTCGAAAGCTTGCATATTGTAATCTTTCTAGTTAGCCAATAAAAGGTGTCATTTTGCTTGGCTTTTCTCTACATTCATAATGGCTAACACGGTACAACACCCTAGTACTACACTACATTGGAGAAATTTGGGTTTGGCCCGAACATTTGTGCATGGATCAAATTACTGTATCCAATCCAGAAGCTTCAGTTTGTATTAACAACATCAATTCAGACTACTTTAAACTACAGCATGGTACCAGACAAGGATGCCCCTTGTCACCACTGCTTTTTGCAGTTGCCATTGAGCCACTCACAATTCACTGTTGAAATGCTATTGAGATAAAGGGGATTATCAGAGAAGGACTGGAACAGAAAGTTTCTCTGTATGCAGATGATATGGTACTGTATATATTCAGACCCACAAAATTCTGTGCCTGTAGTCCTAACAGCAATAACAGAATTTCAAAAGATTTCTGGTCTCGGACTCAATTTGAATAAAAGTGTGCTCTTTCCAGTGAATTCTCAAGCATACAATATTAGATTGGACACCTTCCCTTTAATCATCGCAGATCAGTTTAAATACCTAGGGGTAAACCTCACTTTATTGGGTATGTGTGCCAGAGATGGAAATAAACTAAATTAGCACAGCTACAAGTTAAAACAAATTGTACCGATTAAGGGCATTATAATATAATGACTGTTAGTTTGCTAAATTCAAATGATTAAACGTACAAATTACATTTTTGTTTTTAGTTATTTTGTGTATTTTTTCAATCATGCCTTGAACTTCTATTTATTCATTAGTTTTTGCCCCAAACATCTAGCCATTATGTTTAGATACAATAAGGTATGTTGTGCTAGTGTGCTATTTCACTAAAAGGAATGTAAAGTGCCATTTCATTATTGTTTGTTTTTGTTGTAGCTGTTGCTATTTTCTTACAGTAAAAAAAATGGTAAATGGTTCTTACAGTTTAAAAAAAAAAAATTCCATAGGGCCCTATTTTTAGGATTAAAGCCAGAATGCACTTTGTTCAGAGTTGTGGGAATCTGGAACAAACTATCAAAGTGTAAAAGAATGAGTCTCAACACATTAGAAAGGTTTGGGGCAACCACCCCGTATATTGTTCCTGGCTACAATAAGCGTTTTGAGATAGGCACTGATGTGCATAGGTTGAGTTCCAGACTGAACTGATTTAGTGGTGGAAAAAATGGAGGCTTTAAAGAGTGAACCCAGAAATTATGTCATTGAAGGTCGGAAACCGGAAGTGCCGTCTTTCTGTGCGCCAGAACCGGAAGTGACGTTGTTGTTGTTAAATGAGGTAGGTTTTCCTGTATTTGTCCTGCAGAAATAACCGAACAAGGTTTATTGCACCCCCTGGCTTAGTGGATAATTACCTCCTCTTGGTCCACTCAGCTTCCTCTTAATTGCATGTGTGTGACACAAGTCATGTAGTTGAAGTAAAAATCTTGACAACCTTTAAGACAAATCTGGATTAGATACTATGTTATTTTAGCTATTAGCTAAAGAAACAAGCTTGTTGGACTTTTGTCAAATTTATGTGCTTATGTTAAATGTGCTGCCAGGCATACAGAGACTATGACATCAATAGAGACACACCTCACCCACCCCATTCTGTGAAAAAACAAAAACAAGTTTACAGATTCACCATTTTCATGTGAAAATTGAAACCTTTTTATGTACAACCAATCCATGATAAATAAAGTCATTGGTAAATGTGTGGATCTATGTAATTAAAATCCATATAAAAATTTAACCTGCGGTGGGTTGGCACCCTGCCCGGGATTGGTTCCTGCCTTGTGCCCTGTGTTGGCTGGGATTGGCTCCAGCAGACCCCCGTGACCCTGTGTTCGGATTCAGCGGGTTGGAAAATGGATGGATGGATGGATGGATAAAAATTTAACACATTTGAAGAATGAAATCTGTTTTTACAAGGGGGCTCCGCCCCCTGCTCGCTTCGCTCGCCTACCCCCGGCGTTTTGAACCCGTGCCCGCTGGGCAGCTACGTGTCCGGATGACGCACGTTTAACACGGAGCGTTTGCCCGTGTCATTCTGGAGTCCCCCACTGGTAATACAGAGCTTCGTCCGTACTATTACGCGGTGCATTTTGGACTACTGCGGACCCCGTAGTTTTTCTCGTTTCAGTTTGTATCTTTGGTCAGTTGAGCTCATGTTTTTCAAGCTTTTGAATTCCGGTCTTCATTATCTGTAACCTGCTGTCCATGTGCGTGGCCCCCTTGTTCAAACTGTTTATGACGTTTTACTTTGCTTTCTACTCTGTCTTTAATTTCTGACCTAGCTTTATTCCGGTTTTGTTTCAATGACACTGGGTCCGTGGTGATTATATGTAAAGGAGGCAGTCTAATTTTACCCTTTTGACAACTACGTGTAAATTCATTATTTGTATTGCCAGTTGTTTCTTCTGGGAAGTTAAGTGAATGACAATGATTGCAAATGACATTCATTAATCCCAATGAATTTTCCTCAATAGTGGACTCATTATTGAAGGCGTTGTCAGCCAACTGGCGTAAGCATTTAGCAGGTGTCTGGCGTTGATGTCCGCGACGGGCATGTTTTGCTTGTGGCGTTTGACTGACGCGTTGTTGCATGTACATTATTTGTGACGCGCTATTTTGTAGTTTTAATTGATTTGCCACCGCTTTGCGAAATAAGGAGGATCGCACTCACTGTTAATATGTATCCTTTTCTGCAGTTGAACGGTTAATAGTGCTTTATTGTAAGGAGATACACCTATGCTCACACCTATGCTGCCTAGTGTGAAGGTGTTCAGATGACGTATGTTTAATATGGACGTTTACTTTAGAAATGTGGTTTTGGGTGTCACTTCTTATTGAGGGGGGGGTCGAGGATTGTTGTTGCGCGAGCGTCTTCTTTCTTTTTGTGTCCCATGGGCTTGACACCTACGCCGACACCCATGCTGCCTAGTGTGAAGGTGTCGACGTTCACTTTAGAATATGTGGCTTTGGGTGTCACTTCTTATGGATGTGTGGGGGGGGATTGTTGTTGCGCGAGCGTCTTCTTTCTTTTTGTGTTCCTGTGTCTTGTTTGAATCCCCCTCTTTGTGTGTGTCCCGTCCCTTGCTTGTAGGGTCTGTGGGGTGGTTTTGTGTTCTTTTTTATTGTCTTCCATGGGCTTGTTGAATCCCCCTCTTGGTGTGTGTCCCGTCCCGTGCCTGTAGGGGTCGGGGGGGGGGGGGGGGGCGTGCCTTGCCGTTGTGCGCTCGTCTGTTCTTTTTTTTTGTTGTGTTTAGTTTCGTGTGCAATGTGTTTTGTGCTTTGCCCGCGGTTGAGTACTTTTTTATGTGCCTTTTCCTTTTTTCGGTGCTTGTGTGACTCCTTTTTGTATGTGCTCACTCCTTTTTTCTGTGGTCTTGTCCGCCACTCGCGGCCCCTCATCCGCCTTTGTCGCCCTCTTTTGTCCGCCTTTCTCCGACTCTCGCGGACTCTTTTTGCGCCTGCGCCTCTCCCGGACCCTCATCCGCCTCTCTCGCCCTCTTTTGTCCGCCCTCTTTTGTCCGCCTTTCTCGGCTCCTCAGCCGACTCTCGCGGACTCTTTTTGCGCCTGCGCAGTACGTCTTTTTGCAGCTACGGCCCATGGCCGGATGTGCCTGCGTCCATCATCCGGTTTAGCATTCTCGGTTAGTAATATAGATAAAAAAAAAAAAAAAAAAAAGGATAGTACCGAAGGCCCAGCCTTTTATCCAACCACAATGTGCTTTACAGATACATAATCAAATCGAGTATTACAACAAAATGTTCTATGATTGAGGCACACATGCACACTCTGATGATGAGGGTAGTGAAACCCTGTTCCTTTTTTTTTTTTTAACACAGGCATGGAAACAAGAATTGATCATGTTGCGGGCTGCTGGGCTGTTTTTTTGTTTTTTTTTTTTCTTCTTACAAGCACATTTCTTTAATTTGCTGTAAATATGACTAATATTCTTGAATGTCCCTAAAGTTTCTCCATCATGTATTTTGTGATATGTAGAGTGAATTCTTTAAAAATCCTTTTATAATCCCTCCACTGATTTTTATACTAACTATAAATTTGGCATAACGTTTAGGACAAGGCACTTTTTATTCACTACATCACAATTCCAGTGGGGTCACAAGCTTACGTACACTTCAACATTTGGTAGTATTGCCTTTAAATTGTTTTAACTTGAGCCATAAATTTTGGGTATACTTCCACAAGCATCTTACAGTAAATTGCTGGAATTTTGGTTCATTCCACCAGACAGAACTGGTATAACTGGGACATGTTTGTAGGCCTCTTTGCTCTCACACTTGTTTTCCATTCTGCCTGCAAATTTTCAGTGGGATTGAGGTCAGGGCTTTGTGATGGCTACTCCCAATACCTTGACCTTTTTGTCCTTAACCAATTTTGCCACAACTTTGGAGGTATGCTTGGGGTTAGGGTTATCAGTATATCTGCATAATTTTCCTTCCTCATAATGCCATCTATTTTGTGAAATGCACCAGTCCCACCTGTAGAAAAGCGCCCCCGCAACATCATGCTCCCAACCCCATGCTTGATGGTTGGGATGCTTTGGCTTGCTAACCTTACCCTTTTTATTCTAAACAGAACCATAGTCATTATGGTCAAACAGTTCCATCTTGGATTCATCAGACCAGATGACTTTCTCCAAAAAGTAAGATATTTGTCCCCATGTGCCATTACAAATTGCACTCTGACTTTTTTATGGTGACTTTGTAGACATGGCTTCTTCCTTGCTGAGTAGCTTTTCACATTATGTCATTATAGGAATGTGGATATAGATACTTGTCTGCCAGTTTACTCCAGCATCTTCATAAGGTCCTTTGCTGCTTTTCTGAGATTGATTTGCACTTTTCCTGCCAAAATACATTCTTCTGTAGGAGAATTATGTGTGCTTCGTGAGTGGTATGATGGCTGTGTGGTCCCATGGTGCTTATACTTGCATATTATTGTTTGTACAGATGAAAGTGGAACCTTCAGGCATTTAAAATTGTTTACAAAGATGAACAAGTTTTGTGGAGGTCCACATCTTTTTTTGAGGTCTTGGCTGATTTTTTTTGATTTTCCCATGATGTCAAGGGAGAGGCAGTGAGTTTGATGGTAGGCCTTAACATGCACCCAGGTTTTCATTCCAGTTAGGCTAATTGGCTATCAGAAGCTAATTGTCTTATTACCTAAAGGCTTGACATCATTTTGTGGAATTTTCCAAGCTGTTTAAAGGCACAATTAATAAAATGTATGTAAACTTAGGACCCATTAGAATTGTGATATAGTCAATAATAAGTGATATAATGTGTACGTAAACATTGTTGGAAAAAATTGGTTTTGCCCTGCACATACTGTAGTTTGATAGTATTAAATCTGTTGAGGGTTATAAAGTGAATTTTAAAGAATTCACCCTAAACCTCTGACTTCAAGTGTGTGTGTGTGTGTGTGTGTGTGTGTGTATAATTTACAGTATATATAACTAATATAAACCCCTAAAGGGAGGATTTGCACTACCAGTGCCACCAGAGGTCAGAGGCACTTCAAAATAATATGTCAGACGAAATCTATGTACCGATTTCTTTTAATCCCGGCAGCATTAGGATAAGATTCTTATTATACACTTCTATTCTATCAGCCATTATAAAGATTTTGGTTAATCTACTAAATGAATAAATATTACTGTATTGAAATTTTATATATTATATTAGCAGCAGTGAAGCTAGTGTTAGGAAATAATTATTGATCCTTAATCCTTTTTCCTGATTCCTGATCTACAATGGTGATAAAATACAAAGGTTGTCTGGGCTCCACAAAGCATATGAGAAATTTATTTGACAAAGACATTTAAGGAGCATACCAGGCAATATGTTATTCTTGACTGTAATCACAGATATCCTAACAACTCTTGTTCACACAAAGCTTTTATAGATATGAATATGCAAGAGAATCTTTATCATACAGCTGACACAATGTAAATCTTTAGCACATTTACTTAAAATACAAAGTAAATGTTCTAAACTTATTAGAATATATTCATGGTACTGAGACTGTAGGACAAAGGTTGCTTCCTAGTGAAGCATCTGCATATTTAAACAAGATTGACAAAGTAGATCACCTTTATTGTATTGGCTATCTTATGGCATTCTTTAAAGAATATATTTAAGCCTTTTGCATCCTTTTAAGGCAATATCTTTATGAGACAAAGATGCTCTAGTGTTATAAAAAGATTTTCTAGAACAATAGTTACATAGCCATCTGCTTGAAGATATGACAAAAAAGTGAATGTGGACGCAACAGCACAACATTTTGGCTCTGATTCTACAGACAAGATTACCTTGTATTTCTGTAGAGAAAAACCAAGCAAAATGACACCTTTTATTGGCTAACTAAAAAGATTACAATATGCAAGCTTTCGAGTTGCCTCGAAAGCTTGCATATTGTAATCTTTTTAGTTAGCCAATAAAAGGTGTAATTTTGCTTGGCTTTTCTCTACATTCATAATGGCTAACACGGTACAACACCCTAGTACTACTTGTATTTCTGTAATATTTTTTCAGTGTTGTAGTTTAAATTGTGATGTTGAGCTGAACAAAAGCAAGTGGCTGACTAGGATCTTTTTTAGTCGGTCCAATATAGAAATAATTTTTCTCTTCTTCATCCTAGCATTGTCCCGCTGGTGCGGGGTCTGCATTTTGGATCACAGTATGCTATTTTGCATTATCAAGTGCATGGCTTGGGTGTAGCTGAGTGATCTTGATGTTCTTCCAAACTGTATCACTGCACTAACAGTCTAGGGGAGTTAAGCCAGTAATCTTGTGGAATGTGCCATCTCCATAGCGTGGAGAGGGCGCTTGGCGCTCCCGGTGGTTGGCCAGCATTTTGCTCCATACAGTGCAACTGGGCAGACTCCTGACCGGTATGCATTTATCACATAAGACTCCAGTGGTTTCTTTGCAACGCATTAGGCCACTTTTACCATTCCCCACACTTCGTCATTGATACTGCCATTGCTTTGCAGGCGCGATCCTAGGTACCCGCAGCTTCTGGTCTTCGCAGGCCTTTTCTGTTGACCAGGATAGTACCATCGTTTAAGATGGTCTCCAGGTATACTTTATCCTTAACATTGAGGTGGAAACCATTTTGACTGAGGTGGATGCCGAGACTTTGTGCCCCAGTACTTCCCAAGTGATGGCAGCAAGCATGCTGTTATTGGCATATTGCAGGGCCCACGGGACATCGTATTGCAGGTTATATGTGATGTGTCTATTATCAGGATGAAGAGTAGCAGCGACAGTGCTGAGCCTTGGTGTACCCCAGCCTTCACAGGGAAACTGTCAGAAATACCCACCACTCTTCTCACACAACTGTTGGTGCTTGTGTAGAGTATTTGGACCCAGCTGACGAGATGTTCAGGCACTCTGTGGTCCTGTAGCACACACCAGATCAACTGATGTGGTACGTGGTCAAAGGCCTTCTCGAGGTCGAGAAAAGCTATATGCAGCGGCTTCCTTTTCTCTCTGTGCTTTTAGCATTCATATGGCAAAGATTGCATCAATGGTGCTATAGCTCTTGCTGAAACCACATTGGTTGGTGGTAATCTGGACAGTGTTGCACAAGCGTTTGTCAAGGAACTGCTCGAAGATTTTCATTGTGTGCGATCAGAGGCAGATGGAGCAGCAAGTCTGAAGGGTTGTCCTTGTTCTTGAAATAGGCACCGTGATGCTTGTGGTCAAGTCGTTTGACAGAAGGTCAGAGTTCATGACGCCATTGAAGAAAGTCACCAGGCATTTGGTTGAAGTGATACACAGCTCCGTCATTTTCCAAAAATCTGCTGGCAGATCGTCAAGGCCTAGCTTTTTGGAGTTCTACATGCCATCATTGGCTTTGGTGACCTCTTTGGCAGTGATGCATAGGAATTAGGTCAGCATGTAAGAAACTTTCAGGAATCAGTGGATGTGAAAATTCAACATTAGACATCTCATTGAAATGCTTCTGTCCGTGTTTTAAGATCTTGTGCCTGTTCTGTAGTCATTGGCTGTCCATGTCTTTGACGCACATGTAGTGTTCAACATCCCGTGCCAACTTGGTAGATTGTCTTCTCAATTTCTTTTGTAGAATTTAGAAATGATTGTCAAATTAAAATCGGTACAATCCCTCAAGTGTTCATATATGTTTGGTTCTATACCAGTGACTTAGAGCCAAGTATTTTTTTAACATCTTAATTTATAGGAATTAAAAATCTGTTGACCCTTAATTAAATTCAGTGGGAATGAAAATGCTGTGTTGTGTTAAAGAAATTGTAGCTTTTGAAATCTGAAAGTTTGAACACCATGGTGTCTTGAATGGCTATAATGTTGAGTTTATTTCTGCCGAGTTTTGGGGTATCTTCAGTGTTTGCCAAAGAGTCACGTTTGTGCTAAAGAGGTAAAGGTTATCTAGATAGATAGATAGATAGATAGATAGATAGATAGATAGATAGATAGATAGATAGCTAGTGCTTGTCCTTCAGGTCATGGGGCACCAGTGCATATGTAGTCCAGGTACTGTTAGTGTTTTGATCAGGGATGTATACCTTCAAAGCATCAGAAATTTTTGTGTAACCTTCCCCAGATTTGTGCCTCGAGACAATCCTGTATCGGAGGTCTACAGACAATTCCTTTGACTTCATGCTTGGTTTGTGCTCTGACATGAACTGTCAACTGTGGGACCTTCTATAGGCAGGTGTGTGCCTTTCCAAATCATGTCCAATCAACTGAATTTACCACAGGTAGACTCCAATTAAGCTGCAGAAACATCTCAAGGATGATCAGGGGAAACAGGATGCACCTGAGCTCAATTTTGAACTTCATGGCAAAGGCTGTGAATACTTATGTACATGTGCTTTCTCAATTTTTTTATTTTTAATAAATTTGCAAAAATCTCAAGTAAACTTTTTTCAAGTTGTCATTATGGGGTGTTGTGTGTAGAATTCTGAGGAAAAAAATGAATTTAATCCATTTTGGAATAAGGCTGTAACATAACAAAATGTGGAAAAAGTGATGCGCTGTGAATACTTTCCGGATGTACTGAATCTTTTTGTTTAGAACCACTTTTCTAGCTCTCCACCTTTACAAAGTGAAGAATATTTTATAGAAAACCTTTATACTGTGCCTTGCTCATGACTTAATGTTGTGCATATAACTAAAGAAAGGAGAAATTTGATTTCACATAAGCAAGAAACCTTGTTTAAAAAAAATGGTTAAAAATATAATGATTTTAGTATAGTGCTTTCCAGATTGTAAAAGCTTGTGAGATATCAAAGTGGTACCCTAATTTTTACTTTCCATTTAAAAAAAAAAACCAAACGTTTTTAAATTTTCATTTTAATTTCAACTTTCACTGTAGAACAAATATTTCTGCTGTATGGCTTTTAAATATTTCAAAAAAAAGAATTATAATATTTTAAAAAATACTGTATACAAAAATATATTTGTATATACGATATTTCACGAAAATAGAATTCTCTGACGTGACCTTCGTTAAGGAGAAAGTGGGATGTGGACTGCCTCAAAAAAGTAATATTGGTGACTCTGGTGGTTATTTTTTCAGCCAGATAAGATGCAGACCACATGTGAAATGTGCTGAAAGTCACTTTTAAAATTCTTTTTTTTTTTTTTTTAAATTGAAAAACTTGAAATATGGCATTTATTTTCATTGTGTAGGTTATTCTTGCTCATTTCTATTTTAGTTTTTATTCCTTTTTATTAATTTATTTCTATGGTAAATATTAGTTATTTGGTTATCAGTGCATTTTTATTTTTGCTAAAAGTGATTCTTGACTACAAATACTAACATAATATGTTCATTTTTCAGATTCTCCAGAGTTACGTTGTGACACAGTTTTTGGTTCTCCTGGTCTTGCTAATATGTCTACTCCAAAACGCAAACTAATTTCTACAAAAGAGAATAATCAGGTACGTTATTATCTTAAATTATTACTACAAATAAATTACATTTGTCTACAATATGTCTCTTATTTTGCCTTAATTTTGCAAATGAAAATTGTTTCTAGTATCTTTTTTCCTTTTCTTTTGCATAAGACATTCTTTTATGTGTTGTTTTTGTGTCTAAACTCTTTATATTTAATTTCTTTGCTTTTTCTGTGATGTCTTTACGTACTTAGAAATGTGGCTGAAATTGTTCAGAGCAAGTAAAATCACTATATAATATACATTCTTAGCCAGTTGTCTCTTAAACCAGTTAATTACTCATTGTAATGCTGATAGTATTTAATGTAATAGATATTAGGGCTGTTTCATTTAAAAAAAAAAAAGGGGGGGGGTTACATATTCAATTTAAAAATAAGTAAATATTCAAATATATTCAAACATAGGATAACTATTCTAGGTGTTACATGTACATTTTTACTTGCTAATTTTTTAATACTGTAATGTTAAGGTAACTGGCACAGCAACAGGCACAACAGTTTCATACAATGAAAATTGCATACGGGAGAGTCTTTAAAAAAACAATTGATAGGTAAACCTTATTAATATGGCTTACTTAATGCATACTAATGAACACTTTATCAGCAACTTTTTTGGGGATTTTTAGTAAAATTTACAGTCAATGTGCACCAGTACTCTGGTATTTTTGTTGATGTAGAAAAGAATCAGCACTAAATCACTTCATGGTGAATTGACTCCTGTTTTAAAGACATTATTGATTAAACTTTGCAAAAGATAACTTCAAGAATAATGTTTATACTGAATTGTAAATGCATTGAAAATGGGAAAGTATTAGTTTTTCTCCTTGTGATTTTGTTAGTCAATTCTCCGTTTAAAAATCAAATAGAATTTGATTTCTTCCTTTTTATTCCTTCTCAGTTTTATTAAAGTATAAAAATTTCACTTAAAACCTAGTTTTTTTTTTTTTTAACTATTATGTGTTTTCTATCTTTTATGTATAACATTTTTTAATTTAGGTGTTTTCACAATCGGAAGAAAACAAGATTCTTGGTGGGACTAAAGAAACTTCTGAAGGTGTGCATTTTTGTATATTAGGATATAATGGGTTGGATAATGACTGACTGACTGATCTATGCATGAATATATGACCTGGTTAGTGATGCTCTGATTAGGTTTTTTAAGGCCGATACAGATCACTGTTTTCATGTTACTTGATCGCCTGATTCTGATAGATTCTTTTTGCACAAAGCTCCTGCATAACCGAATGCATAGAAGCCTTACCTCCCATATTAAAGTGTGTTTTTATAACTAAACTGTAGAAAACAGGTGTTAACTGTTCAAATTAAATTTTGTAGGCTTATTGTTCAATGACCATAAAAATACATACTAATAAAAGGTGTACAATAATATGCATCCATAATGAACATAAAATGTTTCTCATTAATTACATGCTGTCATATTGTTTACATTTTTTTCTTTAATGTACCTATCTCAAGCAAAAAACTAAATTAAAAAAAAAAAAAAAAGTTTTCACCATTTCTATATATATATATTTTTTTTTTATTTTCACACAATCATTTAATTGACATTGGAAATAAAACACTGCTTAAATGTAAATATGCATGAACTTACAAGTTTTAATCATTTTGCACTACAGCTTTTTTGCTGTTTAAAGTATACATTTACTATATTTATACAGGTGTGTTTATTTTTTTTCTTCATTGTAACAGCTAGACATTCATAATTACTGAGGTGTTATAAATATAGATTACCATTTCACCACTTCTTTCTTACCAAAATGACACAGCAACAAATAATACAGTACAAATCTTTAAAAAAACCACAAATGTTCATAAGTTTTATCAGGAAGACACGAGACTAACATGCTTATCATGTTTATTAGTAAAATATACATTTGCTGCTGAGCTAACAAGCCTATTGTTTACTAAGCAGCAATTTCAAATACTTCTTTATCTATGTAATTTGCTGTCCAATTAAAAATGTTAGCTGATGTACTTAAAGTTAAAACAAGCACGCAGTCCAAACTGAAACTTAAAAGGTCTGGATTCTCTGAAGCAGATTTTCTTGCCATTTGTCTAACTGCACAGGAGGATGACTCCTTCGATTCCTTTTTCTCAGTTGAGGGTATCACTCCACTTTGTTTAACATAAAGGCTAATATTCCAATCACCTGTTGGTCTCTGCTATGCAGAAGGGTATAAAAACTGCTAAAACCAGCCTTGACTTGCTGCTTTTTGTTTATGCAGCAGGAGGTTTGCTGTAAAAAAAAAAAAAAAAAAAAAAAAAAGAAAAAGACAGCACTGCCTCAACTACTGTAATACCTTGTGTAAAGAAGCACTGCAACTAAATAACTGTAAAGCTTAGAAAAGCAGCGGCTTTTTGTTGGCATGATGGAGTTTTTCTGATTGTCATACAAGGGAACTGTTTTTGGGTGAACATCATCATGTACACAAAGGCATGGATTGTTTTTTTTCTCCTTAATATTTTGACAAGAGTTGTGAATTTATCTGGGGAGTCTACCAGTAGAAAATGAATCCCAGACCATTAAATTTCCAGTGACATTGCCAGTAGTCATTGTTAGGGCTGTTGAATTTGACATCACTGTTTTGATTAAAATTCGATTGTGTATTTTAAAAAATAAAAAATTCTTAGAAGGCGAAACTGATATTTAAATTAAGATGTATGTTGTTCTCCATACATAACAACTAATTTCTGTATCATGCTATTCTGTGTTCACTATGGAGATTTGTGGTATTTTACATATCCCTTTTTTCATATCACATAGAGGTTCTATTTTTTTTCTACGTATACTTTTTCATATTTTTTGAATGGTTAGCCTCATTATTGACTCATTCACCACAAACTTTGGAATGTATTTTCAGCAGTTTGCATAGAGTTTTTTTGTTACTACTTTTTGATTATCAATTTAAGAAATGTAAGTGCTGATTCCTTGAAGTGATTGTTTTGCTTAGGTGATTTAATCATCTTGAAAGATTATGAAGAAGACTCTGATCACTCTGCTGATATTCAAATGCAAGGAGCAGTAGAAAGGTATGAAGGTTTTTTTGGTTTAGCATAATGCTTTAGCTTTTTTAGCTTCTTCATTGTCATTGTTTATGTAAACTTCAAGCATTTTCTAACAAGCTCGCCTGTAGCTGGCATATATTTCTATTTGTTAGATAAAGCTCTAGTTGCTTTTTTAAACTTTATCTGCTCTAAATACAAACCCAACTAAAATGTATCAACTAAATGATGATGAAAATAGCTGCCGGTCTCATGCAACATGTGTTGTTTTACAGACTTCTCAAAAACAGTAAATTTTTCTGAACATCGTTTAAACAAAATTAATAAATTTACTTTTGGTAAAAAATGTAAAACAATGAAAAATTATCTTTAAAAGCAATAAAACACACATTTAAAAACAATGTATGATGCAGAATTGAATGTGAAATGAAACTATTTGCTACTCTAAATAACGTGGCTGTTTCACACTGTCCTGCAAGGTAAAAAATATCGCCCCCCCCCTTTAACTAAACCTGCACAGTGCAAACTTAGTGAGTGACATCTTTAATAGATTCCAGAAATTTCACAAAATTTTACAAAAGGACCTAATCAGTATGTATACAATGCAATGTGTATAGACGCTGACCTGTCATAAAGATTGGGGAGATTGGGCAAAAATTATAGGTTACAACATAGATAATAATCCAACAACAACAATAATAATAATAATAATAATAAGGTCATGCACAGACTAGCAGCTCCATTTGGGAATGGCATGGCCATATGTTGGTCACAAACTGAATAGGCCATTGCAATTGAGGATCTATTGGTCTGGTCCGGGTCACTGGTACACATACTTTAACTGCAGGTACAGAGTAGCACAAACCTATCTTCTAGTCTGCGGCCACACGCCTTGTCCATATAAGGGAAGGTAGTGCATAAGAATTGGTCATATGGAGTGGTCCTAATCAAATCAAGCTTTAAAGGGCCCAACAAGAGTCAGAAAACATGAGTCCCAGTAAAATGTGTAATATGAAATGTTTAGTACTAACAAGTCTTTTCTATCCTCTTGATGGAAGAAAAGTATGAGTGATCTGCACAGATTGGAAACAAGATGCACCAGCTGTGTGAAACTGCAATACAGGGAGTAAAACAGTAGAGAGACAGCTACCTCTGCAGCTCTGCCAACGTTTCTCTTGCTGCTTCTATGAAGAGAGTACCCTTTTTTTAGGGTGCCGCGCTGCTGTTGTCATGCCATTCACTCACCCTCCCACCAGCAGTTCAGAAGTGCCATGCAGCTGTGCTCTTGAAACTCCATGGGGAAACAATTCTCCCCAGCACGTTTGTCATTCATGTGTGGCTGCTTTACAGTGATCATTCTATCATGAGAACCCTAAGCTCGTCAATCTTTTGTTTGTGGTTTACTTAGGGGTGGGCGGTATGACCAAAATTCTATATCACGGTATTTTTCTAAATGATCCCGGTTTCACTGTATTCAACGGTATTTTTTTCCCATGCATGAGTGGATGTTAACTACATTTTCCACTGCAATTACTGCAGTAGACTGGCTAAGAATAACCTATTCCACTGGTATGAGAATTGTACATTGTACAAAAAAAACATTTTAATGTGCACACAAGTATTAATACAGGTTTGCATGGCCCCATAAAATGATAGTTTTCAAGGAGGTGGCACTAATGAAGAGAAGGAATCACATTGCATGACAGATGCAGTCAAAATATAGAACCTTTTTATTGAACAAATTTTGCAAAAACTTTAACTATAATTTTGACAACATATTTTCAACCATCCAAAGAGGCATTTAGACTTAGTAAATATAGTAAATATTTTTTGTAAACCAACTATACTTTCTGTTAATGGTAACCATCTCTGTCCACTGACACGTTAAAGTGACTTTTTAAACAACTTTACCATCATTAAACTGCATAATATTTAAACTAATAAATAATAACAATAAAATAAATAATAGTGCAGTTATCATTAATAATACTATTACTTCAAGACTTCAACCTCAGGTGCATTACACAGTATTCACCAAATTAAAATAAAATAAAACAAGAAGTGCAACTTGGTGATGACATCTTTACCAACTGAACCATCATTAAGGCAAACTGCATTAAGATGGACCTTGCTTCAAGCTAAGCTATATACATAAATAATAAAACTGCAAGTTGCATCTATAATGCTATTTGTGGTGTAGCCCTACGGAATTGTATTAGGGCCACGGTGAAGAAAAAAAAAATACGGACACAGGGAAGAAAAAAACAAACTATGTCGAGAATAAAGTCGACATGTTGACTTTATTCTCGACATTTCCACTTTAATTTTGACGCTTATGTCGAGAATAAAGACGACATGTCCACTTTATTCTCATAGTTTATTTTGCCATTAAAGTAGAATGTCATAAACTAAACGTCATCCTAAAATCAATGTTTAATTTACCAGATTTTCTCAAACCCCGTCATAAGTTAATGCAGCACATTAAATGCTTTGTGTTAAGTGTTCCCCGACCCGGTTGTTAATCACTACACTTCTTAAACGGACTTCCTCCGCACTAAGAGGAGGCGCTGGCAGCAATCACCGCACAGAATCCATTCACTTCATGATATTCCTGCTGTCTGAAAATTTAGAATGCTAAGATAAATACTTGATATCATTTTCATGATGAAATGCATTAAAGCAGGTATTAACACTAGAATTACCAGAGCCTACGAAAAAACTCGTATATCCGGCCCACCTTAAATCGCTTCTTAAATCCGTTCACACCTCTCCGCCAGCATCCTTTGTCCTCTAAATGTGCTGATAAAAGACAAGCTGCCAGCAGCCGGCTATTCCATCCCCCCACCGACTTAGAACGTGAGCGAAGTTTTCCCAGCTCACGCATTGATTGTTTACCTGGGATTGTTTACCTGGGAGTGAAGTGCAGTTTTACAGTGGAAATAACAGATCATTATTCTTAAGTAATCTGTGTAAACACATTGTTAAAACAGAAACTTTTTCATATTTTAGTAATAAATGTTACAAAATGTAGTAGGCATAAACTATAGAATATATAAAGCCCGCGTTCCAAAAATCAAATAAACACTTTCACAAAAGCTTCAAGAATGATTCAACAGCTTCTGTTGCGTAGCGCGTTAAGATTTGCCTCTTAGCGCAGAGCAGCTTTTCCTTGCCTTACAGACCTGAGTTCGATTCCCCGCTGGGGATGAAGTGTTGCTCTTTTTTTTCTTTTCTTTTAAACCTCAAACGGACATAAAATTTATACATTGGTATGCACTGTCAGTTACTGAGATCGTTATATTTTCATGTGGGATGCTCCTTTTCAAATATTTTTTTAACAATTGAGACTGCAATTAACAGGAACAACTGTCCTTATAACTTATTTTTAAGATCCATAACACACAGACAGACAGAGCACTGCGTAATAGAGAGACAGACAGGCAGAGAAGTCACTAAATATATAAATAAACAGGGAAGCCACGTGTACTGAAAGAAAAAAAGAACCAACATGTGCGTTGTCCCAGCTGCACTGAATAAGCGCAGGCGCTCTAACATCACCCCCTCCCCCGATCTTACTTAGAGAGTCAGGGACAACGCACATGTTGTTGTTTTTTTCTTTCAGTACACGTGGCTTCCCTGTTTATATATCTAGTGACTTCTCTGCCTCTCTGTCTCTCTATTACGCAGTGCTCTGTCTGTCTGTGTGTTATGGATCTTAAAAATAAGTTATAAGGACAGTTGTTCCTGTTAATTGCAGTCTTAATTGTTAAAAAAATATTGAAAAGGAGCATCCCACATGAAAATATAACGATCTCAGTAACTGACAGTGCATACCAATGTATAAATTTTATGTCCGTTTTGAGGTTTAAAAGAAAAGAAAAAAAAAGCAACACTTCATCCCCAGCGGGGAATCGAACTCAGGTCTGTAAGGCAAGGAAAAGCTGCTCTGCGCTAAGAGGCAAATCTTAACGCGCTACGCTACAGAAGCTGTTGAGTCATTCTTGAAGCTTTTGTGAAAGTGTTTATTTGATCTTTGGAACTCGGGCTTTATATATTCTATAGTTTATGCCTACTACATTTTGTAACATTTATTACTAAAATATGAAAAAGTTTCTGTTTTAACAATGTGTTTACACAGATTACTTTAGAATAATGATCTGTTATTTCCACTGTAAAACTCCACTTCACTCCCAGGTAAACAATCAATGCGTGAGCTGGGAAACTTCGCTCACGTTCTAAGTCGGTGGGGGGGATGGAATAGCCGGCTGCTGGCAGCTTGTCTTTTATCAGCACATTTAGAGGACAAAGGATGCTGGCGGAGAGGTGTGAATGGATTTAAGAAGCGATTTAAGGTGGGCCGGATATACGAGTTTTTTCGTAGGCTCTGGTAATTCTAGTGTTAAACATGCAAGGTAGTGAGGCGGTAGTGATGCTCCCTCGCAGTAAGGGGTCCCCAGGTGTATGTTCAGTGTAGAGAACTTTATGGCGGGTGTGACGAGGCTCCAAAAAACTGGATGTATGAATGGTTATCGCAAAGGTTTAACTTAAATATTGTGTAAATGTTGGGTTTATGATGTGGTGGTCGGTGACACGAACACAGAATTCAATGGATGTTCTTCTGAGCGGGCTTTCTTTATTGCACGCGTGCTGTCTATCTGACGTACCAAAACCCATCACCACACGATAAACGTCTTTGTGAAATTAAAACTAGTTATAAACTTAGTCCACGGAGTGTTCAGAACTTTAAAAATATCTTTGTTATACATGTTTAATTATGCCATCCATTCAGGGTTGCACCCATCCCAGCAAGCATTGTGTGCGAGGCAGGAGGAAATCCTGAACGAGTCACTCGCCAGCACATCGCAAGGTGAATAGGAACAAAACATACACTAGCAGGGTCAATATAGCATAACAAAACCCCACATCCTACATGACTTTGAAAGGAAACTGAAGCATGCCGAGTAAACCCACCAGAAAAACATGCAAATTCAAGGCAGGGTACACCCGAGACACCCTTGCTGCGAGGCAGCAGTGCAACCTCCACGCCGTCATGCCCCCACATGATTAATACATGCTTTAATGCATTTCATCATGAAAATGATATCAAGTATTTATCTTAGCGTTCTAAATGTTCTGAGAGCAGGAATATCATGAAGTGAGTGTGCGGCGATCGCTGCGGCACCTCCTCAGTACAAGAGAAACTCAGTTTAAGAAGCACGTACTGATTTAACATGGCTCAGGAACACTTAACACAAAGCATTTAACGTGCTATATAACTTATGAGGGGGTTTGAGAAAATCTAATAAATTAAATATTCATTTTACGATGAAGTTTAGTTTACAATGTTCTACTTTAATGACAAATTACGAGAATAAAGTCAACATGTCGACTTTAATCTATACATATTAATAAAAGGCAAAGCCCTCACTGACTGACTGACTGACTCATCACTAATTCTCGAAATTCCCGTGTAGGTGGAAGGCTGAAATTTGGCAGACTGATTCCTTACAGCTTACTTACACAAGTTAGGCAGGTTTCATTTCGAAATTCTACGCGTAATAGTCATAACTGGAACATATTTTTTGTCCATATACTCTAATGGAGGAGGCGGAGTCACGTATCGCGTCATCACGCCTCCTACGTTATCACGTGAACTAAAAACAAGGAAGAGATTTACAGCACGAGTCAAACGCGGGAACGAAGGTAAATGACGTTAATTTTTGACTGTCTTTTAATACTGTGTAAGCATACATATTAACACATGTGCAATTAAACGTGTGCATTTACGGGGTGATTTCTCAGGCTTAAAAGCTCGCCTTTTATCAAACGCAGGAACAAAGGTAACTGACGTTGTTCACTGCCTTTTAATACTGTGTAACCATACATATTAACACATGTGCAATTAAACGTGTGCATTTACGGGGTGATTTCTCAGGCTTAAAAGCTCG